>NC_079212.1:148524540-148562040 GCF_029633865.1 Lampris incognitus | reverse complement strand
CTTGGTGGTGGTGGTTGAGCCTCTTTCTCTTATAGTGGAGTTCCATTTCATGACGTGCAGCTCCTTCCTGCACAAATTTCTTCCAGTCCAGGAGTGCCTATCCAGTATAATGTGTTCCCAGTTGCTCGAGGTGATGTTGAAAATCTTCAGACTGGTCTTGATGTTGCCCTCAAAATGTTTTGTCCGCTGGGAGCTCATTGACCTTCCTTCATCTGGGAGTACAGGATCTGTCTGGGGAGATGTGTGTGGGACATGCAGATGACATGGCCTGTCCATCGGAGTTGGTGCTGCATTATTGTGGTGGTGATGCTAGTCATGTTGGCTTCTTCCAGAATGCTGATGTTGGTGCATCTGTTCTCCCAGCTGATCCTTGGGATTTTTCGTAAGGACCTTTGGTGGTATTGTTCCAGGGCTTTCAGGTGCCTGCTGTAGGTGGTCCATGACTCTGCTCCATACAGCAGGGTGGGGAGAACAACAACTCTGTAGACCAGGAGTTTTGTTTGGGCCTGTAGGCCTTTGTCTTCAAAGACTCTTTCCTTCAGTCTGGTGTAAGCGCCACTGGTACAACTCAGGCGATGGTGGACCTCAGAGTCGATGTCAGCTTTTGAGGAATGAAGGCTTCCTAGATAGGGGAAGTGATCAAAGTTTTCAATAATTTTGTTTTCCACTTTTATGGTGGGCTGGGTAGATGTTTGGTTGGGTGGAGGTTGATATAGGACCTGGGTCTTCTTGATGTTTAATGTTAGACCCAGGGCTCTGTATGCCTTGGCAAAGGCATTCAGAATGTCCTGGAGGTCTTCTGCAGAGTGTGCTGCGATGGCGTTGTCATCTGCATACTGAAGCTCCACGATGGTGGTGGTGCAGACTTTGTGCTTGGCCTTGAATCTATTAAGGTTGAAGAGCCTGCCATCAGTTCTGTAGGTATGGGATCCCTGTGGCAGCTCTTTGCCAATGAGGTGGAGTATAGCAACAATAAAGATAGCAAACAGGGTGGGTGCAATAATGCATCCCTGTTTGACCCCTGTTTCCACAGTGAAGGGCTCTGACTCAGAACTGCTGTTGCTGAGCACTGTGACTGACATGCCGTCATGTAGAAGCCTCAGTATTCTGATGCATTTGTCAGGTTAGCCATATTGTGGTAGTATGTTCCACAGAGCCTGGTGGTTTACTGAGTCAAAGGCCTTTGTCAGGTCTATGAAAGCCATGTAAAATGGCTGCCTTTGTTCACGGTATTTTTCCTGGAGTTGGCATGCTGTAAATGTCATGTCTGCTTGTACCCTCTGGATGGGCAGAAGCCACACTAAGATTCTGGGAATACTTCCTCTAAAGATTGGAATGATTACTAAACTGTGGAATATCACCTCACCAAGCCACTGATATGGAAAAGGTTCTCCTCTCTGATCGTTGGCTCTATGAGGAAATTATCCTTCAGTTATTTTCCCCCTTATTGACCTGAAACATCTATTAGCTCTCGTTCTCTACGCCATACATGAGAAGTGATAACATGGGTACATTCAATCTCAGAATTTACATGTGCTGGAGACCCCATGAGCTGACCCTTAAAGACTCCTCAATAAAAGGTTGCAGTGATGAATTGTAAAATGTGGACCTGGAACAACCGTGTCTGAATCATCGGTATATTCAACACATTTTGTTTCTATGTATGTGTGATTCACAAAAGGGATACATTGACAAACATAACTGACAATCTGACGGCTTGTGTGACAGGCAGCTAGCTAGTCCCTGAAAGGATTTTTGAATACAATTTAGCTATAATAGGCCATGGTGGCTGTGTCATACATGTTGTTATACATGAATTATTCAAAACCTGGATTAGTTTTTACAGCATGACAGGCATCTGGAGACATAAAGGGAGAGATCCTGAGCAAAGGTCTGTGGATTGTGGGATCAACAGGAAATACCTGAACTCCTGAATCAGATCATTTATGGGATTAGACATATCGACAATATGGCGTCGTTTGAGTTTTGTGAATAATGCCTATACTCACACCTAGTTAGGAGAGTTCCCTTATGGATAATATGAAACCAAACTACCTAGCATGTAATGGGGCAGCTGTGGGGCAATTCTTCTTCCTTTTTGTCTACTTCCTGTTGTCCTTCCTGTCTGCAGAGCTCACTTCGTGTTGGGGATTTACTCCATAGAAGACCTGGATGAGCTGGTTGGCAGCAGTCTAATGTCTCTCAGCCCGCCCACCCAGTGGCAGATCACCAATGCAAGCGGGGTAAAGGACTACAATTCCTATCCTTCATGTTGTTATTTAGATAGAGACTGATGATAATGATGATGATGATGATAAAAAAGAGACAGAGAAGAGACATAAAATGATATATTTTTCTTTCAGGTTCTTCTCATTGGAAATGCCTCCATCTTGACTCCAAACCTCCCTGCTCTCCATGGCTCCATCCACATCATAGACAAGGTTCAAAGTTTATATACTTTTTTTAATGAGCGGCCCTGACGTGATTTTTTGAGAGCGAGAGAGACAAGAGAGCGAAAGAGAGAGAGGGAGAGACTTGATGATTGGACGGCATAGTTGTGCAGTAGTTAGTGCTGTTACCTCACAGGAAGAAGGTCCTCGGTTCGAATCCCGAGGTTGTCCAACCTTGGGGGTCATCCCAGGTTGTCTTCTGTGTGGCGTGTGCTTGTGCTCCCGGTGTCTGCAGTGGGTTTTCTCCGGGTGCTCCAGTTTCCCCCACCATTAAAAAGACATGCATGTTAGGGTTAATACTTTTATCTGTGCCCCTGACTGAGGCATGGCAAGAAGAACTGGAGTTGGTCCCCGGGTGCTGCACGGCAGCTGCCCACTGCTCCTAGCTACACAGCTAGGATGAGTTACATGCAGAGCATAATTTCCCCATGGGGATCAAAGTTTCTCAAAATCAAAAATCAAAATACATGCTCAATAATCCAGGTAAGAAAATCACAGAAGGTTGAATCAGTTCATCTGGACACAACGATTACTGAGAGAAACGTTTCATCATCATCTAAGTGTCCTCTTCAGTCTCACCTGACTGCAGGTGTCCCCACCCTTATAAACAATACAGTGACTGCAGGCATCCCCACCCTTCTAAACAGTACAGTGACTGCAGGTGTCCCCACCCTTATAAACAGTACAGTGACTGCAGGCGTCCCCACCCTTCTAAACAGTACAGTGACTGCAGGTACCCCACCCTTATAAACAATACAGTGACTGCAGGTGTCCCCACCCTTATAAACAATACAGTGACTGCAGGTGTCCCACCCTTATAAACAATACAGTGACTGCAGGTGTCCCACCCTTATAAACAATACAGTGACTGCAGGTGTCCCCACCCTTATAAACAATACAGTGACTGCAGGTGTCCCACCCTTATAAACAACACAATGACTGCAGGTGTCCCACCCTTATAAACAATACAGTGACTGCAGGTACCCCCACCCTTATGAACAATACACTGTATTGTTTATAAGGGTGGGACACCTGCAGTCACTACTGTTTATTTTTTTTAAATTGTATCTTTATTTGGGAACGGCACATAAATATAACAGAACAAAGACATCAACAAATAATTAATTCCCTTTCCATTTTCTGTATAAAGAGTCCATAATAGTGCATCCTCAGGATCAAGGCAGAAGAGTTCGAGTGTGTGTTCGTCATCCTTTGTTTCAGTTCCTGATCTTCCAACTAGGAGTGAGTTAGATTTCCCATAATGTTAATAGAACCTAACCAAACTACTCACATTACACTCAGTAGGATATACAATAATAGCACAAGTGCCTATAGGAAATAGCCTTCAGAGATACTCTTATGCATAATTTGCACACACAATTATAATCCACTCTGATACAATTCAACAAAAACAAACACAAAAAAAGAACTATTTACAGGAACCAAAGGGGGCTACCCACTGCCACTGCCATTGAAATAGTAAGAGTAATCAAAAATGTATTCTCAAAAAGGTTACAAAACTATAAAGCCAGTGAGATCATATAAAGTCTGCTCTCGTTGGGGCTATGAATTTTATCCAATTGCTCCTAATTTGATAAAATGTATCTTGTTGTGTTCTTAGGAGATAGGTCAGTTTCTCCATTCTAAATATTTCTAAGATAATTCCAATCCAATCATCGTTTGTGGGTAAAATCGGGCTTAACCATCTCCTAGTGATCGATGTTTTGCTTGCCACCAAGAGTATTTGCAGCAGCTTTATATCCCTCCTATGCTCCAGAAAGGAAATATGACCTAGATAAAGGGCTTCAAAACTCATAGGTATTTGAGTGTCAAAGACACCACCCAATGAAGCCTGGATTCCCTTCCAAACTACATTCAGTTTGGGGCAATCCCAAAAAATATGGTAATGGTTGGCCATGGTCGAGCCACATTGTCTCCAACATGGCATATTAGCACCTTTATATTTCTCCTGATGTGGTGTCTTAAAATATCTAATGATATTTTTCCAACAATGTTCTCTCCAATCCATAGAGCTAGTTTTTGACCATTGGAAAGACCAAATGTTCCCCCAGGCCTCCTCGGATAGCTCAACCCCTGCTTCCCTTTCCCATTTTTCTTTAATGAACAAAGTATTATTCTTTTAAGCATGGGATAGAGCAGAGTACAGTTTGGAAATGGAATTGGATGGGGTCCACTGTATTGTTTATAAGGGTGGGATACCTGCTGTCAGGTGAGACTGAAGAGGTGAGTCAGATGATGGTGACATTTCTCTCAATAAACATTATTGTGTCCAGATGAACTGAGTCCACTTTCTGAGAGAGAGAGAGAGAGAGAGAGAGAGAGAGAGAGAGAGAGAGAGAGAGAGAGAGAGAGAGAGAGAGAGAGAGAGAATAAAACCCTGCACCTTTCACCACAGGTTTATCTGGAGATAACTGGGCAACACATTTTTTTCAAATGTTTTGCTTCCTGAAAAACAAGTTAGAGATTTTGATGGACAGTGTCAAGCTGAATTTCAGAATTGCTGTATCACGTAGGAATATATGGAGAAATATTAAAATGACCTTTATTGAATTTAAGATGGCAGCACAGCAGCACAGTGCTTAGTATGGTCACCTCACAGCAAGAAGGTCCTGGGTTCGAGCCCCGGGGTAGTCCAGCCTTGGGGGTCGTCCCGGATCATCCTCTGTGTGGAATTTGCATGTTCTCCCCGTGTCTGCGTGGGTTTCCTCCCACAGTCCAAAGACATGTAGGTCAGGTGAATCACCATACTAAATTTCCCCTAGGTATGAATGTGTGTGTGTGTGTGTGTGTGTGTCGGCCCTGTGATGGCATGGTGGCCTGTCCAGGGTGTCTCCCCGCCTGCCGCCCAGTGACTGCTGGAATAGGCTCCAGCATCCCCATGACCCTGAGAGCAAAATAAGCAGTTTGGATAATGGATGGATGGGAAAAAAACGCCATTGTTGTGGGTCATGCACACAACCCAAAGCCATGAACAATCCATCAATGTCAGTGCAGAAACAGGTTGTCAACCTGCGTAAAGAAGTTTGTCAAATGTTCTTGATGGTTCTGAAAGACAGAAATGTTTGTACCTGGTGACAGCAAGCCCCATCCTTGCAATGTTGAACCAAGTACTTCTGCTTCAGCTTTTGACAAATCCAAGTCCCTGACCAGGTCGTTTAATCCTGGCTGTGTTATCAGATGAGGATAACCAGGCATAAAGGGTTCAACATCTGGGTCAGTGTCGTTTTCCACATCTGGTTCATGCATTGTGGCATCTTCATCTGCCTCATCTAGGCTCCATGTCTCTGGTGGTTTCAGTACTGGCAAACTGTCATCGTGTGGCACTGGTCTCATGGCTGAAGGCAGGTTGGGGTATTCAGTAGAGGTCTTATTGTTAGTAGAGAAGCCAGATGCATTGGTCAGACAGAAGTAACAATCCATCACATGATCCTTCTGTTCTCCCCATATCATTGGGACTGCAAATGGCATTGACTCCCGAGTACCTCTGAGCCAAGCTCTCAGGTTTCCTGCACATGTTGCACAACAGATGTGAGGAGCCCAGGGTTTCTCTTGGTCACCAATGTTGCATCAGAAGTAGAGCTCACAGGCTTTCTTAATAAGTGCAGTCATGGTGCGTGTTTGAGTCTTAAGCGTGTCCTCACCACAGATGTAACAGGATGTACTGCAGCTGCTGCAGCACTGATGAGACATTTCTCTGTATTAAATCTTCCTGAAGACAGTAAATCCTGTTGTTAGGAATACTCACTATGCTACTGCCTGAAGAACATGTGCACCAACATGCGTCCAAACAGCATGTGTACATGTGAGCAGCTTTTATAGCCTGTCTGCCAGCATCTATCCTGACCCAGCATGCCCAGGCTGCCTAACACAGCATCTGCACTGAGTGCTGCCCAGGCATGCTGGCACTGACCAACACAGCTCGCTTTGTGGGCAACACACTAGTCGACTTAAAATATGATGGGAAATAATGAAAATAGGTTGTATCTACAAAACGGTATGGGATAGGAACATTTTAAGGTGATATTTGTGATCAGCAGCCCAAAATCCATTAAATACACCCAAACGTGTTCAGGAAGCAGAATCTTGGTTGTCCAGTGACTGTCCAGTGATCTGTCTTATTTGATTTGATTGAATGTTTTAAATGGTGGTCAGTTTGGCAGCTCACTCTGTACTGCAGAAATGTGATCTGCATGTCACCACTTCCTCTGTGTTCAGTCACATGTTTGTGTCATATGGAGTTGTGGGATTTCGAGTATGAAAACAAACTATTGAAGACATTTAACTGGAACGACGCCCTCGTTTGTTCACATAACTGGTCAGAAGGCAGAAGACTTAACCACAGAGAACAAAGCCACGCAGCTCGAGTCCACACATGATGTTTAATCTGCCGGAAGAAACTGATTGTCATCCATGCCGCTGAGCTGAGTCCTACTGAGGGTCACACTGACCCTTCAGCCAGGTCCATGTCTGTAGTTCTCTGTTCAACTCTTACTTCATCTGTCTGTCTGTTTATCTGTCTGTCTGTCTGTCTGTCTGTCTTTATTTTGGGATACAGGTTCTAGCCCCGCCCATCTCAGACCTCCCCCCTGACCCCCCGACACTGATGACATTTTTGAACAACACGTCAAACTTCACTCTTTTCAACCAATATGCACTGGTAAGATCCATCTGGCTATCTCTCCCTGTCGAACCTATACCTCCCTGTCTAACTTACCTTCAGTGGGTCTGTCTATCTCCCTGTCTAACTTATACCTTCAGTGGGTCTGTCTATCTCCCTGTCTAACTTACCTTCAGTGGGTCTGTCTATCTCCCTGTCTAACTTACCTTCAGTGGGTCTGTCTATCTCTCCCTGTCCAACTTATACCTTCAGTGTGTCTGTCTATCTCTCCCTGTCCAACTTATACCTTCAGTGTGTCTGTCTATCTCTCCCTGTCCAACTTATACCTTCAGTGTGTCTGCCTATCTCTCCCTGTCCAACTTATACCTTCAGTGTGTCTGTCTATCTCGCCCTGTCCAACTTATACCTCCCTGTCTAACTTACCTTCAGTGGGTCTGTCTATCTCTCCCTGTCCAACTTATACCTCCCTGTCTAACTTGCCTTCAGTGGGTCTGTCTATCTCCCTGTCTAACTTATACCTTCAGTGGGTCTGTCTATCTCTCCCTGTCCAACTTATACCTTCAGTGGGTCTGTCTATCTCTCCCTGTCCAACTTATACCTCCCTGTCTAACTTGCCTTCAGTGGGTCTGTCTATCTCCCTGTCTAACTTATACCTTCAGTGGGTCTGTCTATCTCTCCCTGTCCAACTTATACCTTCAGTGTGTCTGTCTATCTCTCCCTGTCCAACTTATACCTCCCTGTCTAACTTACCTTCAGTGTGTGTCTATCTCTCCCTGTCCAACTTATACCTCCCTGTCTAACTTGCCTTCAGTGGGTCTGTCTATCTCCCTGTCTAACTTACCTTCAGTGGGTCTGTCTATCTCCCTGTCTAACTTATACCTTCAGTGTGTCTGTCTATCTCTCCCTGTCCAACTTATACCTCCCTGTCCAACTTATACCTTCAGTGTGTCTGTCTATCTCTCCCTGTCCAACTTATACCTCCCTGTCTAACTTGCCTTCAGTGGGTCTGTCTATCTCCCTGTCTAACTTATACCTTCGGTGTGTCTGTCTATCTCTCCCTGTCCAACTTACCTTCAGTGGGTCTGTCTATCTCCCTGTCTAACTTACCTTCAGTGTGTCTCGGGACAACTGATATCAACACATCAAGATGAGGCATGTGGATGGAACTGATTTATTTGTTATTTGCATGAGTGAGCTTTGTGAAGAGCATGCACAGCTTGTAACTGTGATTTCAGTGTGAAGCACAACAAAAAAAGGTGTAGGACTCTATAAAAAGAGGTGTAGGACTCTCTAAAAAGAGGTGTACGACTATAAAAAGAGATGTAGGACTCTAAAGAGAGGTGTAGGACTCTATAAAGAGGTGTAGGACTATAAAAAGAGGTGTGGACTCTATAAAAAGACATGTAGGACTCTATAAAAAGAGGTGTAGGACTATAAAAGGGGTGTAGGACTATAAAAAGAGATGTAGGACTCTATAAAGACAGGTGTAGGATTCTAAAAAAAGAGGTGTGGGACTATAAAAGAGGTGTAGGTCTATAAAAAGAGCCGTAGGACTATAAAAAGAGGTGTAGGACTCTATAAAAAGAGGTGTAGGACTATAAAAGGAGATGTAGGACTATAAAAAGAGGTGTAGGACTATAAAGAGAGGTGTAGGACTGTAAAAAGACGTAGGACTCTATAAAAAGAGACGTAGGACTCTATAAAAGGAGGTGTAGGACTTTATCACATCTCGCCGATCTCAACTCGTGTCTCAACCTTCCAGAATGAGCCTCTGATCCGTCTGGTCTGCATTCTGGACTAGTTCCTGACCCCAGCAAATTTTCTAATTTTACTTTATGATTTGATTTATTCAACTTTCTTCCTCTTTTCGTTGTTAGCGGTTTCTTTGTTGTTGTTTTTTAACAAATCAGTCAAACTTTATTTGTAGAGCAAATCACAAAGCAAAGCAGCAAGAGCTTTTTCTTTTTCAATAACATTTTATTGGAAGGAACATTGCATGTGCAAAAAAAAACATACAAATACAATGGAAATGATTGCCCCTCCATATTTTGGTTAAATATTGAAAAAGGTCTGAGCCAGGCAGATTAAATTTAGCAGATAGGGTCTCAAAGCTAGCAAAGGTACCATCAATACAAAGGTCACTAACATATTTGAGTCCCCTTTCACTGCCCAAAAATAGCCTCCAGCTTTGCAGGGAGGAATACATAATTATTACAAATAGACCCCAGCAGGGAGAAATTTTTTAATTTAAAATGCTGATGGAATTGCATCCAAATTTTAAGTGTGGATGTGACAATGGGGCTAGAGGTATGTCGGGAGGGGAATGACGGTAAGGGGGCATAAACAAGAGCTTGAAAAGGAGACGAACAGGAGTCAGCCTCCATATGGCACCAGTCCGTCTGGATGATGTAGCCAAAAAATTATCTTTTGGATGTTTGCTACCCAATAATAAAACATAAAAGTTTGGAAGAGCTAAGCCCCCTTTTGACCTATTTCTCTAAAGCAGAGTTTTATTTATGCATGGAACGTGGCTCCTCCATATAAAGGTTGAGATCAAGCTGTCAACTGAGAGGAAAAAAGATTTGGGCAAAAAAAGAGAAAAACACATAAAGAAGTCGAAGCAAAACATTAATTCTCACACATTGAACTTTGTCAGTTAAAGATAAAGGAATGACCTTACATCTCTGAAGGTCCAATCTCCTTTTTTCCACGAGGGTTGTAAAATCCTCTCTGTGTAGAGATTTAATGGAACTTAATAATTTTTAAAACTAGTTTTAGAAAAATGAAAAGGTAGTTCACCTTGGTTGATCATTAATGCAGAGTGGTTAACCGGAAAACACTCGCTCTTTGTGAAATTTGATTTATATCTGGAAGAAGCGCCAACGTTTTTCAATACATCTAATATTTCTGGTACACAGGCAACAGGGTCAGTGACATATAATAGATCATCCACATATAAGGATAAACGATGTTCAGTACCCCAACATCGAATCAATGGGGATGCTTTTAGAGGTATGGAGAGAGGTTCAGTGGCTATAGCAAATAAAAGAGGCAATAGGGGGCAGCCTTAATGAGTTCCTCGTGAGAGGGGGAAGTATGGAGAATGTAGATTATTGGTACAGACACAAGCCTGTGGAGAGGAATAGAGAAGAAGGACCACTGAGGTAACACTTTAGTATGGGGAACATAGTCACCATTAATTAGGTGCTTATTAGCATGCAAATTAGCAACATATTGGCTCTTAATTGGTCATTATTAAGTACTTATTAATGCCTTATTCTGCATGGCCTTATTATACAACCAGCAAGCCATTAACTATGAGTTTTCCCTCTATAACCTCAGAATTATGGCTTATTAGTAGTACCATCTCAATATGCTTTGCTTAGTATGGCCTTTATAAGGTGGTAGTACCACAAGAAGAGTTATTCTCCCTTACTAACACTTAATGAATATGGTCTGTTCTTACATAACAACACACACAACTACAAGTGTTCATAGTGTTACATTACTCTAAATTAAGTTTTTGTTACTTAGAATATGTTCCCCATACTAAAGTGACATCTTGATCATTACTAATTCACTAGTAATTAAGTTTTTTTATGTTCCCCATACTAAAGTGTTACCGAATTTTTCCCTAAAACCAAAATGTTTCAAGACAGCAAATAAATATCCCCATTCCACCCTGTCGAATACCTTTTCTGTATCTAATGAGGTAACGACTGGAAAATAATATTACTGGCATTGTCAGCTTTGTTCAGTTCAATTCAATTTATTGTCATTAAAAACAATGTGCAGGCACATGTTAAAAATGAAATGAGGGCTGTGGCTTCACCAAACTGCAAGACAGACACAGACAAACACAGCAAACATAGTATAAGATATACACACATGAAGATCAAAAGCTAAAATAAGTTAAAAGAGAGGTGGAGTACAAAATATTTAAAAATATCTACAGACATTCAGTGGGTGGCCAGGTTCAGGTGGGCAACAGCTTGTGGAAAGAGGCTGTTTTTGAGCCTGGTAGTGCGGGCTCTGAGGCTCCTGTAGCGCCTCCCAGAGGGCAGGGGGGAGAACAGTCCATGGTTTGGGTGGGTGGGATCTCTGCTGATGCTCAGACCCCTTCGAAGGCAGCGTTTGTGATAAATGTCTTGTATGACTGGGAGCTGGGTACCGGTGATATGCTGGGCTGCCTTGACGACCCGCTGCAGAGCTTTCTGGTCTACTGAGGTGCAGTTACCGTACCACACTGAGATGCAGTTGGTCAGGATGCTCTCTATGGTGCAGTGGTAGAAGTTGGTGAGAATTTTGGGGGATAGACGGGCGCTCCTCAGCCTCCTCAGGAAATGCAGGCGTTGTTGGGCCTTTTTCACAAGGGCCTGGGTGTTTAATGTCTAGCATAGGCTAGCCTTTCTGGCTAAATACAGCCAGCTGGCTAAACTTTGAGCTTTAAACAACAGCATACAGCTCACTGGAGAAAATGTAAACATAAAACCCATACATAGGATCAGTCCAGATCAGATGAATGGCCAGTTACAGTTCAGCACAGTCCATTCTATCCAGATGTTCTCAGAGCTTAGTGACTGGCGTTCAGTTTGTCTGATCAGTTCAGGTTGAGTCTGTGTTCCTTGAGTAGGATTCCTCAGCCCTTGCTGGAGTGTCAAAGCTGATTGTTTTGCCCTCAAAAACTACACGGAGGACAGCTGGATGTTGCATAGTGAACTTGACGGCTTTCTTATAAAGGGACGACTTCACGCCATTGAACGTGGCCCGCTTCTTTGTGATATTAGCACTTAAGTCGTTGAATTTTTTTTTTCTTGCCCCGGTAGAGCGCCTGACTCTTCTCTCTCGCCCATCGCATTACTCGTTCCTTATCCTGGAATCGATGGAAGTGGACTATTATCACCCTAAGCCGCTTGCCCGGTGCAGGTTGGGTGCAGAGACCTGTGTGCTCTGTCTCACTCCGGGGTCTTTTCGAAAATGCTATCGTTGGGGGCACCCTGGTGGCTCACCTGGTAGAGTGGTACCACATAAGGCTGAGTTTTTACTGCAGCGACCTGGGTTCGAATTCGACCCGGGCCCTTTGCTGCATATCATCCCCTGTCTCTCTCCCCTGCCTTTCTTGTCTCTCTCTCTGCTATCACTATCCAATAAAGGCGGAAAATTCCAAAAAAAAAAGAAAAGAAAATGTCATCACCCATCACTTCTATCAGGAGCTCGGAAACAAACTTAATGGATGTTGGTCCGGCACTTTCAGGCACACCAACAATACAGATGTTTTGACTCTGAGAGCGATTCTCCAAGTCATCCACTTTAGCCTTAAGCGTTTTAGCTGCTAGCTCAGAGAGAGCTGCCGCCATTGTTTCCTGTCACTGTGGTCTGTAAGGCCGTGGTTGTCTGGAGTAAGACAGATTGCATCAAGTGAAGCTTGAACTGGAGACAGAGCAGTTGTCGGTTCAGCTGAGAGGCTTGCTCTGAGCTTGGTGAGTTCGGATATCAGAAGGGAGGCTGAAACAG
Source organism: Lampris incognitus (assembly GCF_029633865.1). Lineage (NCBI taxonomy): Eukaryota > Metazoa > Chordata > Actinopteri > Lampriformes > Lampridae > Lampris > Lampris incognitus. Next base: position 148,549,437 of record NC_079212.1, on the reverse strand, counting down.
GTTGCATATCGGCGGCCATGTTTCCCAAACCTTCTGAGACCTGTAGCGCTTGGAATCTCAGGAATTGACTTCTTCAGTTGTTTTTTCCCCATAGGTCCATAGTAGTTTGTGTGGCAATTGCATTAGACAAGTGTGGGGTAAAATAAAACAAGAAATGGTGTTTTTCTAAGTAAAAGAAGTTATTTGTTCGGGAGTGACTCTACGCACGTCTACTCTGTCCTACATCCAGGCCGGAAGTCCCGTCAGCTGTTTCTTAGTAGGACAGAGGACACATATCAGAGGAGTTGAACCTTTTCTCACAATTTAATCCCCTGCCAATTCACCACTGTGTGTGTGTGTGTGTGTGTGTGTGTGTGTGTGTGTGTGTGTGTGTGTGTGTGTGTGTGTGTTTCTTTCCCAGATGTACAATCTGTCAGAGCAGCTGAGTGTGTTTGACTTCACCCTTCTGCTGCCAACAGATGACGCCATCAGATGCCACCTGAACCAGACCAACTCTACCCACCTGGTACATCCTGACCCGACAAGTGTTTGAACCCTGTCTAAGATACAGAGACAGAGACCTGAACAGAAAGACAGGAAGGTAGACAGGCATAGCCAGAAAGAAAGACAGACAGACGGAAAGACAAACAGGTAGTTTAACTAGAACCACCAAGATGGTCATTGTGACCATTCTGGATTTTCAAAGTTTAATAACTTTGTGGAAAAAAGACACAGACCTGCCACTCCCTCAATGCTCCTAAAACTGCATATATTTGCATTAAAATAAGTTTTAGATCAGTTGCACAAAAAAGTTATGATCAGATCTACCTAAAACGACCGTGAGCGGTCAACATGACCGTCTCATAATGTGTGTGTGGTGGTGTGCGTCATGTCAGTATTTATGACGTGTGTTGTCGCATCATTTCCTGCGTGAAGTTCGTTGCTCCGTCCTAGAAACACACTAGCGCCCTCCAGTGCAGACAAATAGTCTAAACTTGATGTGTGACTATGGCCAACATGTCTGGTTACAGACGCTGCTACAGACGCACCATGACTACCGCCGACGCGTTGCAGGATTTACAGGCCCTGGACAACAGCCATTTTAAATTGTTTAAAAATACTGTTATTTTATAGGCCTTGTTACGTTTGTTAGATTAGCAATATGTGTTTTCTGTTTTGTTTTTCAGGTAATATTTTCACTTTTTCAATTTTGCTTTTCAAGTTGAACCATGTGTCTCTGAAGTTTAAACTGTTCAAGTTTGACCATGGAGTTTAAATTGTTTAAAAATAGTATTAAAGCTGTTAAAATGTTAATTTTGGTGTCAGTTAGTTTCATAACAGACATACTAACGTCTGTAATGCATTAATATCTCAGTTGGGTATTTATGTTGACAGAATATAGAGTTTAAAAACCGGCCGTCATGTTGACCGCCCACGGTGGTTTTAGGTAGTAGGGAAATCCCGCTCATTTGTTCTCATATGCAGACTGACTGACAGTCTTTCTTCATTTGCCCGTCTGTCTCTTCAGGACCCTGATGTGTTTAAATACCATGTGATTCGGGATCAAATACTCCTTCCTGGTCATGTGACAGCCGATGCCCTGGAGAGCACCCTGCTGGGCAGTGATTACCAGGTCCATTTCCACCTTGAAAACAACCAGGTACTATCTGCTGTAGTCCACCTTAAGAACAGCAACCAGTTCTCCCACAGGTTTAAAAAACGTCAAGATCTGAAGTAAGTTTGTCAAACCAGAGGCGAAGTTCTCTAGAAGAACTCTCATAGAGACACTTCTTTCACTATGGTTTCTGTGGTTCAGCGCTTTCGTTGCATCGGCTTTGTTAAATATTTGTCTGTGAGCGCCCCCTGCAGGTGTGAGAACTTGCTTTGGTTTGGGTTTCAGCCTGTTTAACTGCGTGGCTGCATTGATGTCTTAACATTAAATTCTGTTAGGAAGAATGGCCAAGCTAAGCCCGGTTATCTCAGTCAGTAAACTAATCTCTTTCTCTGTCACCTGATGTGTTGCTAGGTAAATTAAGAAGTATTTTTGTCTGTCACCTCATGTGTTGCTAGGTAAATTAAGAGGTATTTTTTTTCTGTCACCTCGTGTTGCTAGGTAAATTAAGAAGTATTTTTTTCTGTCATGTCATGTGTTGCTAGGTAAATTAAGAAATACTTTTTTGAAAGTAATGTCACATTGTAGTAAGCATTAGGTTGTTGAGATGTGAACTGAAACTTGTGCAACCAGGTTATTGTAAGTTTTGTATTTTCCTTTTTTCCCTCAAGTGTTTCTGGTAGTTTTCACTTTATTTTTGTAGGTTGCAATTTCATATTTCATATTTAGGTGGAAAAAGTTCTGACGTGATTCATCTTGGTTTCATTTTGTTATGTCACAAACCCCTACCATCTTAACAGGGATGTGTAGACTTTTATATCCACCATCATGGTCAGTTCCACCTCAGTGATGCGCTGCTGCTGACTGCACCGCCAGCAGTGGGCGGAGTCACAGCTCTGATCAGTTTCCTCTACAGGAGGTTTTTCAGCAGAGCTGGGTAACTGGCTGTTTACAGACTGGTTTTCTACCAGCGTATCAAGATCTGTCTTCTTTCTCCTCTCCTCTCCTCCAGACGTCCGTGAATGATGTTCCTCTGGATGGGAGCTTCATTGAGACGCAGAATGGAGTTATCATAGTCCTCCCCCAGGTCCTCAAAGTTCAGAAGAATCGCTGCAGCAAACCAGTAACGCTGCAGATCAACGTAAGGATACAGACAGACAGACAGACAGACAGACAGACAGAAAGATAGACAGAGACAGATAGATAGATAGATAGATAGATAGCTCGACAGATAGATCGATAGACAGACAATTAGATAGATAGATAGCCATGACGTAGCTGTGCAAGTTGTTTTATTGCATGTGTTGATGTATATGTGTTGTGTATTCGTGCAGTCTTATTGTCCTTTTTGTGAAAATGCTTTGCAATACAAATGTACATTTGTCATGCTAATAAGAGCAAATTTTAATTTTAATTTAGATAGATAGATAGATAGATAGATAGATAGATAGATAGATAGATAGATAGATAGATAGATAGATAGATAGATAGATAGATAGACATTGAATATTGAATTGAATTGAATAGATAGACAGATAGATACACAGAGACAGACAGATAGATAGATAGATAGATAGATAGATAGATAGATAGATAGATAGATAGATAGACAGACAGACAGACAGACAGATAGATGGGTGGATAGACAGACAGATAGATAGATAGATAGATAGATGGACAGAGATATGGATTGAATGTACAGTGGATCATGTACAGAAACAAAATGCATTGAAAAATGCTTTGAAACACAATTTAGTCTCTCTCTCCCTCTCTCACACTCTCTTTCTCTGTCTCTTTGTTTCTCTCTCTCATTCTGTCTCTCTTTCTCTATATCGCTCTCTATCTCTTTTTGTCTCTGTCTCTTTCTATATGTCCCTCTCTTTCCTTTTCTCTGTCTCTCTCTTTCTATATGTCTCTCTCCCTCTCTCTCTCATTGTCTCTCTCTCTCTCTTTCTGTCTCTTTCTCTGTCTCTCTCCTCCATGCCTCTCTCCCGCTCTCCCGCTCTCTCTCATTCTGTCTCTCTCTGTCTCTTTCTCTGTCTCTGTCTTTCTCCATGTCTCTCTGTCCCTCTCTTTCTCATTGTCTCTCTCTCTCGCTTTCTCTATGTCTCTGTCTCTCTTTCTCTGTCTGTCTCTCTGTCTCACTCTCTCTCACTCTGTATGTGTCTCTCTCTATGTATCTCTCCCTCTCCCTCTATGTCTCTCCCTCTATCTGTCTCTCTGTCTCTCTCTCTGTCTCTACAGGGACGGTGTTCAGACTGTGATGGGCCACCTCGATGCATATACAACTACAAACCAGTAAGAAAGACAGATCCCCTGATCCACTGTCGTGGCAATGATTTAATTCCACTCTGACATTAAATGAGGAGCGAGACAAACGTCTCCTACAGTATTTTCACACTTTAATATGTTCATGAACAGACGCACAAATGAGAGATAGTAGTAGATAAGTAGTAGATAAGCAGTAGATAAGTAGTAGATAAGCAGGAGATAAGCAGGAGATAAGCAGTAGATAAGCAGTAGATAAGCAGTAGATAAGCAGTAGATGAGTAGTAGATAAGCAGGAGATAAGCAGTACATAAGCAGTAGATAAGCAGGAGATAAGCAGGAGATAAGCAGTAGATAAGCAGTAGATAAGCAGTAGATAAGTAGTAGATAAGCAGTAGATAAGCAGGAGATAAGCAGGAGATAAGCAGTAGATAAGCAGTAGATAAGCAGTAGATAAGCAGTAGATGAGTAGTAGATAAGCAGTAGATAAGTAGATAAGCAGTAGATAAGCAGTAGATGAGTAGTAGATAAGCAGTAGATAAGTAGTAGATAAGCAGGAGATAAGCAGTAGATAAGCAGGAGATAAGCAGTAGATAAGTAGTAGATAAGCAGTAGATAAGCAGTAGATAAGTAGTAGATAAGCAGTAGATAAGTAGTAGATAAGCAGTAGATAAGCAGGAGATAAGCAGGAGATAAGCAGTAGATAAGCAGTAGATAAGCAGTAGATGAGTAGTAGATAAGTAGTAGATAAGCAGGAGATAAGCAGTACATAAGCAGTAGATAAGCAGGAGATAAGCAGTAGATAAGCAGTAGATAAGTAGTAGATAAGCAGGAGATAAGCAGGAGATAAGCAGTAGATAAGCAGTAGATAAGCAGTAGATGAGTAGTAGATAAGCAGTAGATAAGCAGTAGATAAGCAGTATATGAGTAGTAGATAAGCAGTAGATAAGTAGTAGATAAGCAGGAGATAAGCAGTAGATAAGCAGGAGATAAGCAGTAGATAAGTAGTAGATAAGCAGTAGATAAGCAGTAGATAAGTAGTAGATAAGCAGTAGATAAGTAGTAGATAAGCAGTAGATAAGTAGTAGATAAGCAGTAGATAAGCAGGAGATAAGCAGGAGATAAGCAGTAGATAAGCAGTAGATAAGCAGTAGATGAGTAGTAGATAAGTAGTAGATAAGCAGGAGATAAGCAGTACATAAGCAGTAGATAAGCAGGAGATAAGCAGTAGATAAGCAGTAGATAAGTAGTAGATAAGCAGGAGATAAGCAGGAGATAAGCAGTAGATAAGCAGTAGATAAGCAGTAGATGAGTAGTAGATAAGCAGTAGATAAGCAGTAGATAAGCAGTATATGAGTAGTAGATAAGCAGTAGATAAGTAGTAGATAAGCAGGAGATAAGCAGTAGATAAGCAGGAGATAAGCAGTAGATAAGTAGTAGATAAGCAGTAGATAAGCAGTAGATAAGTAGTAGATAAGCAGGAGATAAGTAGTAGATAAGCAGTAGATGAGTAGTAGATAAGCAGTAGATAAGCAGTAGATAAGCAGTAGATAAGCAGGAGATAAGCAGGAGATAAGCAGTAGATAAGCAGTAGATAAGTAGTAGATAAGCAGTAGATAAGCAGGAGATAAGCAGGAGATAAGCAGTAGATAAGCAGTAGATAAGCAGTAGATGAGTAGTAGATAAGCAGTAGATAAGTAGATAAGCAGTAGATAAGCAGTAGATGAGTAGTAGATAAGCAGTAGATAAGTAGTAGATAAGCAGGAGATAAGCAGTAGATAAGCAGGAGATAAGCAGTAGATAAGTAGTAGATAAGCAGTAGATAAGCAGTAGATAAGTAGTAGATAAGCAGGAGATAAGTAGTAGATAAGCAGTAGATGAGTAGTAGATAAGCAGTAGATAAGCAGTAGATAAGCAGTAGATAAGTAGTAGATAAGCAGTAGATGAGCAGTAGATAAGCAGTAGATAAGCAGTAGATAAATAGTAGATAAGCAGGAGATAAGCAGTAGATAAGCAGTAGATAAGTAGTAGATGATTAGTAGATAAGCAGTAGATAAGAAGTAGATAAGCAGTAGATGAGTAGTAGATAAGTAGTAGATAAGCAGTAGATAAGCAGTAGATAAGCAGTAGATAAGCAGTAGATGATTAGTAGATAAGCAGTAGATAAGAAGTAGATAAGCAGTAGATGAGTAGTAGATAAGCAGGAGATAAGTAGTAGATAAGCAGTAGATAAGCAGTAGATAAGTAGTAGATAAGCAGTAGATAAGCAGGAGATAAGCAGGAGATAAGTAGTAGATAAGAAGTAGATAAGTAGTAGATAAGCAGTAGATAAGCAGGAGATAAGTAGTAGATACGTAGTAGATAAGCAGGAGATAAGTAGTAGATAAGAAGTAGATAAGCAGTAGATAAGTAGTAGATAAGCAGTAGATAAGTAGTAGATAAGCAGTAGATAAGCAGGAGATAAGTAGTAGATAAGCAGTAGATAAGCAGTAGATAAGTAGTAGATAAGCAGTAGATAAGTAGTAGATAAGCAGTAGATAAGTAGTAGATAAGCAGTAGATAAGCAGGAGATAGGCAGTAGATAAGCAGGAGATAAGTAGTAGATAAGCAGTAGATAAGCAGTAGATAAGCAGGAGATAAGCAGTAGATAAGCAGTAGATGAGTAGTAGATAAGTAGTAGATGAGTAGTAGATAAGTAGTAGATAAGTAGTAGATAAGCAGGAGATAAGTAGTAGATAAGCAGTAGATGAGTAGTAGATAAGTAGTAGATAAGTAGTAGATAAGCAGTAGATGAGTAGTAGATAAGCAGGAGATAAGTAGTAGATAAGCAGTAGATGAGTAGTAGATAAGTAGTAGATAAGTAGTAGATAAGCAGTAGATAAGTAGTAGATAGGCAGTAGATAAGCAGTAGATAAGCAGTAGATAAGCAGTAGATAAGTAGTAGATGAGTAGTAGATAAGTAGTAGATAAGCAGTAGATAAGCAGTAGATAAGTAGTAGATAAGCAGGAGATAAGCAGTAGATAAGCAGTAGATGAGTAGTAGATAAGTAGTAGATAAGTAGTAGATAAGCAGTAGATAAGTAGTAGATAAGCAGTAGATAAGCGCGTGGCCTGATCTCAGAGCACACTCCCTATATACCTTGCACCCCACACAGGTCTTATTGTGATGATTACAGTGGTATGTGCCCAGAGTTCCTCCCTGGTCCAAGTAGCTCGTCTTCATTGCTGGACTGTCTTCCTAATGGATAACAGAACTTGCTAAGAGTTCACAGGTCAGGTCTCCCCTCGTCCTTATCTTCCAGCTCGTAATCCTCCAGGACCGTTCCTTCACACCTAATTACACTGCAGTGAGCTTCCCTTACATTCCTGTGCTATCAGCTGACAGTTCTCTGTAGGCCTTCATCAGTTCATGTGGAGAAGACACTTCATAGCACCGCCTTCGATTGGCAACACATGAGCTTTACGTACCTATCACAATCACAATCATGTATCAACCATGTAGGTTTGCACACACATGGAAAGTGACTGGTTTGGTGGCTCTCTCAGTGTACTTAACATAGAATAACAACACTACAACACAACAATCTTCACATATATACACAAGGACTGACTTATACAGGAGAAATGAGAGGTGATAAGGTGCAGAGAATATGTCAGAGATGCTGAAATAGATGTTAGCAGGTTATCTTTATCTTTATTTCAGATGCCCATTAATCACTGCCTCAGCAGCGACTATTCTTCCTGGGGTCTAACAGTACAACAGTGAATTTACTAGTCAACAAGCAAAAACACAACATATATCAATACAACAGCAATAAGCAGAAACATCACACAAAACTAAACTTATCAAACAGCTTTGAGCGCTACACAAAATTCTCTCTATCCATCATACCCAATCAGACAAAAACAAAATCAATTCTCATAAATGAGGAAAAAAAATATGAATTAAAATAATTAAAATAAAGCAGACATAACTCATAACAGAAAACAGACATAAAAATAGACCTAATGTAAAATGGTCTCTTTCTGCATTACATCTTCTCTCAGCCTCTTCTGGAATCACCTCTACTGGTAACTGAAACCACATGTTGTGGAAGTCTGTTCCAGTAGGTAGCTGCCCTGTACATTACAGTCTGTTTTAAGACATCAGTTCTGGGTTTAGGCAGGGTGAAATGACCCCTTCCGGCATGTCTAGTGCCATAGTCGTGACCATCACTAGTCAGCAACAGCTGAGAGAGACAAGTAGGTTTGCATAGTGTATAAATGTTTTTCATAAACAGAATCAGGCTACAAGCTGGTCTCTCACTGACTCTCATCATGACAGTTCTTTATGCATTCTTTCAACACTGTTTCTAACTAAGCCACACAGAGCGAGTCTCGCAGCTCTATTTTGGGTAAGCTGGATTTTATTTAATTCTTGTTTAGGTGCATTTGACCAGCTTGCTGGGTAGTCATCATCATCATCGGCGGTCACTCGGGGTCGAGTATGACTGTCCTCCTTCTTGGTCCTTGTGGGTCTTCAGGTAGGCGAAGAGGCCGATCCTGGAGCCACATATTTTGGTGCAATGTGGGCAGGGGTGGGTGGTGGTAGTCGTGGAATTGGTTTGGGCCTTTTTGGTGGAAACTCCCTCCTTTCTGAGTTTGCGCTTGTCTTCTGCAGCACGGCGGAGATCATTATTATATAGTGCAACTCCTTCCCAGACAAGTTTGCTGTGTCCTCCCAGGTCTTAGGGTCTATGTGGCATTTTTTGATGTTCGCTTGGATGTTACCCTTATACCTTTTCTTTTGACCTCCCGGGGCACGTTGTCCTGTGAGAAGCTGGGAGTATAGGACTTGTTTTGGAAGGCGAGAGTCAGGCATACAGATGACGTGGCCAGTCCATCTGAGCTGGTGTTGGGCGACGGTGGCAGTGATAGCGGGAATGTTAGCCTCCTCCAGGATGCTGCTGTTGGTGCGTCTATCTTCCCAGGTGATCTTGAGGATTTTTCGGAGGCACCTCTGATGATGTGCCTCTAGTGCCTTCAGGTGCCTGCTGTATGTGGTCCAGGATTCTGAGCCATACAGTAGGGTGGGCAACACTACCGCTCTGTAGACCAGAATTTTCATCCTGGCCTGGAGGTCACGGTTTTCAAAGACCCTTTTTCTCAGTCTTGGGAAAACCCCACTGCCACAACTGAGGCAGTGGTGTATTTCCTCATCAGTGTTAGCTTTGGAGGATAGGAGGCTTCCGAGATATGAAAAGTGGCCCACATTTTCCAGTCTGGTTTTGTCAACAGAGATAGTTGGGGGTGGAGCAGGGTTATTTGTGTTGGGTGGTGGCTGGTAGAGGATCTGGGTCTTTTTTATGTTAAGGGCCAGACCAAGCTGCTTGTATGCCTTGTCAAAAGCATCCAGAATACACTGTAGGTCCTCTTCTGAATGGGCCACGACGGCATTGTTGTCAGCATACTGCAGCTCCATGATGGATATGGTGGTGGTTCTGCTTTTAGCCCTGAATCTGTTGTTGTTCAGGAGTTGTCTGTCGGTTCTGTACATGATTCTGACTCCTTGTGGCAGGTGTTTACTCATAAGATGGAGGATAGCATAAATGAAGATGGAGAACAGGGTAGGAGCAATGACACAGCCCTGCTTGACTCCAGTATGAACCCTGAATCTCCACTGCCACTGAGTACTGTGGCTGACATATTGTCATGCAGTAGTCTCAGTATCTGGATGTATTTGTCCGGGCAGCCAATTTTTGCCAGAACCAGCCACAGAGCCTGACGGTTCACAGAGTCAAAGGCTTTGGTGAGGTCTATGAAGGCCATGTATAGTGGTTGATTTTGTTCCCGGTATTTTTCTTGTAGTTGGCGAGCAATGAAAATCATGTCCATGGTACCTCTATTTGGGCGAAATCCGCTCTGAGACTCAAGGAGAATGTTTTCTGACAGGGGGAGGAGTCTATTAGCCAAAAGTTTTCCCAGTGTTGGATAGGAGGGAAATACCACAGTAATTTCCGCAGTCTGCCTCGTCTCCCTTCTTAAAGATGGAGACAGTGAGGGCATCCCTAAGTTGTGCAGGGATTTCCTCCTTTTCCCATTTTTTGAGGAGCAGGGCATGGATGTGACTAAGGACAACTGGCCCACCATCCTCCAGGATTTCTGCTGGGATGCCTTTAGGTCCAGCGGCCTTGTTGTTCTTCATCTTCCTTATGGCATCCTGCACCTCGTTCCGACTGGGTGGTACTCCCATATTCTCATTGATGGGTTGTTGAGGGAGTTGGTCAAGGGCCTCCATCTCAGGAGTTGTGTCCTTGTTCAGTAGCTCCTCGTAATGCTCTTTCCATCTGTTGGTCATTGACTTATTATCTTTCAGCAGCATTAGCCCATCTTTGGAGTGAAGGGGGGCTAGGCAACGGTGGCTGGGGCCATATACTGCTCTTGTGGCATCGAAGAAACCTCTGGTATCCCCACAATCAGCAAGCTTCTGGATCTCCAGAGCCTTCCTTGTCCACCACTGGTTCTTCAGTTGCTTAACCCGAGATTTAACAGCTGCCTTTGCTTTGGCATGGGCTACTCTTTTAGCCTTGCAGTTGATGTCATTTTGCCAGGCAATGAAGGTTTGCAGCTTGATGACAATGAACTGTTGGATTTCGTTGTCATTCTCATCGTACCAGTCTTGATTTTTCCGGGTTTTGTAGCCAAGGGTGCTTTTACAGGAGTCCATGGTAGACTTAAGCAGTGATAGACTTAAGTAGTGATAGACTTAAGCAGGTCCCAGCGTGTATCAATATCTTCTGGGTATTGCTTGGGCAGATCAGTGCAGATAGTAGCCAGGAGCTGTTCTCGAAAGGTGGTGTCACCCAGCCGTTCGATGTTGAGCTTTGGCCGGCACTGCCTTTTTTTGCACCCTTCTTTTCTGCGCAAGACTGATGGACATGATGGAGCGGATGAGGCGGTGGTCTGTCCAGCAGTCATCCGCACTGGTCCTCACTCTGGTGTTGAGCACATCATGGCGGTTTTTGGCGTGGATGACTATGTAATTGATGAGGTGCCAGAGCTTAGAGCGAGGATGCATCCAGGATGTTTTGAGTTCATTCTTTTGGCGGAAAAGTGTGTTGGTGATGACCAGGCTGTGTTCTGAGCACTTTGATAGCAGTAATATGCCGTTGGAGTTCGTGTTGCCAACTCCTTCCTTCCCTATTGTGCCTCTCCATAGATTGTGATTTCGTCCCACCCTGGCATTGAAATCTCCAAGCAGGATTAGCTTGTTCTCCTTGGGGACTTTGGTTAAGATGTTGTCCAGGTCAGCATGGAAGGCCTCCTTCGCTTCATCCTGTGCATCAATTGTTGGAGCATAGGCACTAACAACAGTGGCCTTTTGGCCGCCTGCGAGCGTCAAGCATATGGACATTAGGTGTTCATTGATGCCCACAGGGAGTTCGGAGAGGTGGTTGATGAGGCTGTTCTTAATAGCAAAACCCACACCCTGGATCCTTGGCTCATCAGCAGGTTTTCCTTTCCAAAAGAAAGTGTATCTGCTTTTTCCCTCCTTCAGCTGCCCTTCATCAGCCAGTTGGGTTTCGGAGAGTGCTGCGATATTGATCCGGAATCTCCTTAGCTCCCTGGCGATGATGGCAGTTTGCCTTTCGGGTCGATCACTGTGTTTGTTGTCCATGAGGGTCCGCACGTTCCAGGTTCCAATGTAAGTTTGCTTCCGTTTATGTTTCTGACCGCTTAGTGGTGATCCCTCTGGGTGCGGTAGCCCAGACAGGAGTTTTCGAGGCAGACTATGTTTAGCGCACCTTTTCCAGCCCTTTCCCCTACTGGGGTGATCAGAGTGGATCCTAAATAGGGCCGCTCAGTGGTGGGTGCAGCTGCCGTAAAGCTCTTTCTGCCTCAGCCCAAGAACATAACGACTGAATCAGACACCCACCGCCTGTGTGTCAGGTTGTGGCTAGGAACTTCCAGACTTCACGGTCCTGCTCCCGTCACCACTTCCTGACCGCCACTGGACTTTGTCCGGGATGTTAAACAGTCTGATTCCCTTTCGGATGGACGCCTGTGTGTGGAATCTTTTCGTTGAGGACTTAGTTGCTATCAGCCCATAGCTGGGGCAGTGGTTGAGAGATGCCAGGGTGTGTCCACACAATGGTGGGCCTGCGCGCCTTCTCTCTGGGGCCCACTGCTGCTCCGAGATCCCCTACAGTTTGGCCTGGGACAGCAAAGTACCCAGTTTCCGTGTGTGGCCACGAGGAGGCACTGCAGGAGTCTTGGTGACAGAGAGGCTATGTACCAGCAGGAGGAGACTTACGCACTCGGCTCCTCTTTTCACCCCCTACAAGAGGGCTAGCCGGCGGCAATAGCTTAAAGCAGAAAGTAGCAAGCAGAAGCAGCATGCAGCATGCACTAACTACAAGCACTACTACCCCAGTACTACTGCACTGACACACACACACGCTGGGCAGTAGTCAAGATGTGACAAGACTAGGGATTGTATAACCTGCTGAGTAGTTGTGTTAGTTAGAAAGCAGGCACTCTTTCTAATGATTGAAATACTTCTGCTAATTTTTGTTACAATATTATTACTGTGAGTAACCCAAGAGAGTGTTTCATCTATTGTGACCCCCAGCAACCTGACCTCTTTAACTTGTTCCATATCAGCACCTTGCAAAGAAATTCCTTTCTTTGAGCATGCTTTGAGCAAACAACAGGACATGTCGTGTTGGATATCTTTAGTTTCAGCATATTTTCAGTGACCCATACGGAAACCTGCAGTAGCTCATCTTGAAGTAGACTGCTCAGGTCTGTGGCATTCTTTGCAGAAGCATATATTGTAGTGTTGTCTGCGTAAATTGACGTGTGAGCATTTTTTTTTTCACAATTTTTTTTATTGAAATTTTACAATCAAAATGTTATACAGACATATATGAATTCAATGTTTACATTTACATAGACAAAAAAACCCAAAACAAAACAAAAAAACCCCAAACAAACAGACATATAGCCTGGCTGCCTAGCCAGATAGAGAAAACACAGCTTGTACACTCAAGACAAATAAACAATATTATAAAATGAAATGATAGATTATACAGAAAAAATATAATGGTAAAAAATTAGTTAAGGGATACACCATATCACCACGCAAGTAAATAGATTACCCAAGTTTATGGGGTGTCAAGTGACTGCAGTTCCTTAACAATTTTAAAGAAAGGAGCCATGTTTTATGAAATCTGGTTGTTGAACCCTTTGTGACACATCTTATTTTCTCCATCTTAATAAAACACAAGATGTCCCTGAGCCACATAGAGTGAGATGGAGGAGTGGGTGATGTCCACCGTAAAAAAATAAGGTGTCTAAGGCGGTAGTTGTGAAGCTACCAGATCTGCTTCATGTGATGGTCATGGCAGGTCAGCAGGAGGGACACCAAAGCTATTAAAGCTGTCGGCCTAACTGGAATCTCAACACTATTTGAAATTGTTTTAAAAATGTCTGACCAAAAATTGAGTAGGGAAGGGCAGCACCAAAACATGTGACTATATGTGGCAGGGGCCTGATGGCATCTGTCACAGGTGGGGTCAATGTTATAGATATTAGCTAACCTAATGTGTACGGTGTACAATTTTACATTGAATCAGTCCATGTCTAGCACAAATTGAAGAGGAGTGGACCCGCTGTAGAATGACCTCCCACTGGTCGTCTGTGATCTCTACTCTCAGGTCCTCCTCCCATCCCATCTTAACATGTTGTGATGAAGAGGGGTGCAGCGAGGAAAGCAGACCATAGATAGCAGATATAGTCCCCTTGTGCAAGGTGAGGGTCTTAAAAAGGGGTCAATAGGAGTGGCATCCGGGAGATTGGGACATTGAGAACTAATATTATGGACAAAACTACGGATTTGCAAGTATCTAAAAAAATGTGGTTTTAAAAGTGAATATTTTTCAGATAGTTGTTCAAATGATGCAAACATGTTTCCTATATATAAATCTCTGAATGTTCTGATACCCAGAGTAGACCAGTGGAAAAAACCTCTATCCATCAGGGAGGGGGCAAAGACAGGGTTAGTTGCAACTGGAGCCCATAGAGAAAAAGATTGTAAACCAAAATGTCATCTAAACTGGTTCCAGATCCTTAGTGATGATTTAACAATAATATTTTTAGAGTACGAAGAAGAAGAGAAGCTTAAAGGTGCATGTGAATGAGCTGTCAATGAGGCAGGACTAGAAGAAGAGGTTTCTAGATCCAGCCATGCAGGTGATGAAGGGGAGTACTCATACCGAGTCCAGTACTGTAATACTCTTAAGTTGGCTGCCCAATAATAAAATCTAAAATTTGGCAAAGCCAAGCCTCCCAAAGATTTTGGTCTTTGTAGTAAAGTTCTGCCAAGCCTAGGGACTTTTTTGTTCCAGATGAACTCTGACACCAAGCTGTCAATTCTGTGGAAAAATGATTTTGTAAGAAAAATGGGTAAATACTGAAAAAGCTATGAGAATTTTGGTAGAGTTCATCTTTACTGAATTAACCCGTGCAGATAATGACAAGGGCAAAATGACCAGCGTTCAAAGTCTTTATGCAGTTTGCTCAATAAAGGGGACAAATTTGATTTAAATAAGTTATCGAATTTATCTGTGAAATGAATGCCAAGGTATGTGAAGCCGAATTGAGCAATTTTAAAAGGCAAAGTGTGCAAGGGAAAGTTACGAGCTTCTACATTCAGAGGGAACAGCTCGCAGCTCCAAGTTAAGTTCACAACCTGATATTCTACCAAATGAACTAAACATTCAAGGGCAGCTAGAATAGAAACAGAGATATTAGATAAATATAAAAGTAAATCATCGGCATAGAGGGAGGTCTTCTGTTCGACACCAAATCTAGTAACACCAGTTATAAGAGGGTTTAATTTGAAAGCAATGGCCAATGGTTCAACTGCAATCACAAACAGTAATGGGCTCAAATTGCAGCCTTGACGAGTACAATGAAAAAGAGGAAAGTAGTCAGAGTGGGTGTTATTAGTTCTGACTGAGGCTGTGGGAGAGGTATATAGCAATTTCACCCAATTAATAAAAGTTTTACCCTAGCCAAACTTTTCCAGAGTAGAGAAGAGATAACCCCACTCAATCCGGTCAAAGGCCTTCTCTGCATCAAGTGAGATCACAGCCTCTGGCACTGATGAAGAGGAGGGTTATACATGACATTGAGAAGCTGTCTAGTATTGAAGGACTGTCTGTTTTGAATAAAACCAGTCTGGTCGGGGGAAATAATAGATGGCAATACAGATTCTAAACGCATCCCTAATAATTTGGAGAGAAGTGTCAAATCAACTGACAGCAAACTTATTGGACGGTAGCTCCCACATAAGAGGGGGTCTTTCTTCTTTTTTAAGATGAGAGAGATTGAAGCCTGAGTATGTGTATGTGGCAATTTGAGAAACTGGAAGGATTCATTATACATGTCAATAATAACTGGTGCTAATTTATCGAAAAACTTCCTATAAATTTCGATTGGGTGGCTGTCAGGACCCTGCAGGACCTGGGCATCTACCTGCATGCATGGTGTGAGCAGCCTTCTCAAGCTCCTTTATCGTGAGAGGCTTGTCCAGTCTTACAGCCGAGTCAGAGTCAACCTGAGGAATATCAAGCCAATCAAAAAAACTGTGAAAAGCAGAGGGATTGTTGGATTGCTCAGCAGAATAAAGTATAGAACTGTTTAAAGTGCTCATTAATTTGTTTGGGATCTGTGGTTGTACCTGCCGGAGTTTGAATTTGTGGGATTTGATGTGAAGTCGATGCTTGTCTTAATTGATGGGCTAATAGCTTATGTGCTTTGCGTCCATATTAGTAGTGAGTACATCTGGATTTGAACAATAATTCTCCAGTGTGGGTGTTAGAAAGAGCATCAGATTCTGCTTGCGATAAAAGGCGTTCTTTATATAAATCTGGCGCTGGAGCGACAGAATAGACATCGTCGATCTGTGTAATGTTTGGTTAAATTTGTCAATCTCCTCCCTCTGATTTTGGTCTCATAAGCACAGTATGAAATAATTTCTCCCCTTAGATAAGCCTTCAAGGTCTCCCACAATAGAGAAGCTGAAACCCCCAGTGTCTTATTGACACTCATAAAAAAGTAAATTTGCCGAGAAATAAAAGCAACAAAATCTTCATTTGACAATAAAGAAACATTCAGACGCCAGGGTGGCCGGGTATTGTCACATCCGCTAATTTCTGATTCCATTAGAGCTGCAGCATGGTCTGATACAACAACAGCATTATATGAACAGGACAATACTGATGGGATGAGCCGACTGTCAAGTAAAAAGTAATCCATACGTGTGAAGGCATGATGCACGTGAGTAAAAAATGAGTACATCCTGCCAGATGGGTTAAAAAAGCTCCAGGGATCTGTGAGTGAGAATTCTTTTGTAGAAAACTGAATGGTTTTAGCTGAGCTTGAAGGTACTGCGTTTCTGATTGGTGAGCGATCCACAGACGGATTAAGCCAACAATTGAAATCCCCCCCCCCCTAAAATAAGATGATGTGTGGACAGGTCGGGTATTGAGGAGAAAATGGATCTAAAAAAGCAACTATTGTCCCGGTTAGGGCCATAGATGTTAAGCAGAATTACCGGGGTACCAAAGTGTCCCTGTTACAAACACAAATCTACCATTTGGATCAGAAGAGACATCTGAGCAAATAAAATTCATTGACTTATGAATTAAAATTGCCACACCTCTAGATCTGCGCTGAAATGATGAGTGATACACGTGTCCGACCCACCTCCTCCGCAACCTGGTAGGATCCCATCATTTAAGGTGGGCTTCCTGAAGGAAAGCAATATGAACTCCCAGATGCTGAAGATGCCCAAGAACTTTACTGCATTTAACTGGCTGGTTTAAGCCTTTACAGTTCCAGCTGGAACATTTTACTGCCCCTGCAAACTGCTGTGAAACCTTAGGTTGGTTCATAAACTGGTGCTGGGTGTGAAATGAATAGTAACATTGCAAAAGATGCCCTGAGAAAGATTTTAAAATGCAGTGACCAGGCTATAGACACAACAATACAAACAACATCACACAAAAGAGGCTGTAAACATCCCCGCCCCCCTCCCCCTCCCACCCCTGCTGATGCGTCCTCCCAAACCCCACTAACACCAATGCACATTAACACACACCTGAAGTCACACCTCTTCTGGAGTCGAGTGACAAAATAATAGTAAATTATAACACTGTTGAAATAGTGCAGTATTTACATGAATTATATTAAACAGTGGACACAAATTGTGAACTTGCCAAGCCCATTATACAGGGGCTGTCGGAGAAACCGCTTTTTTAGGGTACTGTTTATGAAAGTCGAGGCGATGGCCGGGTCTTCAAACGTATGCGTGGTACCGTTCGGCAGAGTGGTTTTCAGAACTGCAGGAAACATCAGCCCAAACTTAACACCAGGACAGGCACGCAGCTCGTATTTCGCTCCTCCGAACGCAGCTCTTTTCTTTGAAACCGCGACGGTGTAATCAGGGGAAATGAAGAGCCTCTTGCTGCCATGAAAGAGTAGGGGGCAGTCACGGGCGATTTCGCTGGCTCCACGTAAAATTTCATTCCGGACATGGAAGAAATGGACCCTGATGATAAACGGACGAGGTGTCCCCCCCCCTTAACCCCTTAAGGTGCGATGAGCTCTGTCGAGTAGAGGCTCCTCATCCAGGCTTAGCAAGTCTTTCATTAGCCGGCCAATGAATTCCGTCGGACCCGATCCCTCCAAACCCCTGGGAGTCCCATCAATCAAAGGTTGTTTCTCCTCGACCTCCCCTCAAATCTTCACATTTGTCTGTCAGTGATTTCACTTGTGCCTTGAGCACATTAACAGTGGATTTGAGTGAGGAGAGCTGGTTGCTGTGGTCGCTCAACACACGCTCCAACTCGTGAATAGTTTGCCCGTGGTCATTTATTTGCTGCAGCAATGATTCAGTAGCACTCTTCAACTCCATGCGTACCGACTGAATTTTGGCTCTTAACTTAGTCGCCAAAGAGTCAATTCTACCACATCTGTCCTCCTTCAATGAGTGCAGCATGGACTGTAGGGCCTGTAGAGCAGACGTGTTAGCCACATTAGCAGCTACATCTGGAGGTGGCGGTGGTTCAGTTGGATGAGAAGTTTTGCTGCAGCCTGTACGCATGGAATCAACTTTCTGTTTAGCGGAAGACATTACCAATTTAAAGTACAAAAAGTAATCCAAACCAGTTGAACAAAAGTAAGACGCCCAGTGTCCAGAAATGTTGTTAAAAACTATTTATAAATGACATTTGTCAAAAAACAACAGAGGGGCAGAAAAGCACGTCTCACATACTAGGTGTCCGGCTCTGCCCCCGTGTGAGCATTTTTAAAAATATGTAGCATATCGTTTACAAATATTGAGTATAGTAGAGATGCAAGACAACTTCCTTGAGGAACGCCGCATTGTAGTGTCATGACACATTGTTGTCTGTTGAATAGGTAGCTTTTCATCCAGTCAGTAGCTGAGAGTTTGAAGCCATACACCGCTAGTTTTATGAGTAGCAGTTCATGGTCGATGATATCAAAAGCTGCACTAAAATCCAACAGCACTGTTCCAACTAATAATTTACTGTCAATTTGTTTTAGTCAATAATCTGTCAGTTGTGTAAGAGCTGTGCATGTTGAATAGCCAGTTTTATAATCATGTTGAAGGTCAGAAGTGATGCCATTAATAGACAAGCAATTTTGCATTTGCTTAAATACAATTGTTTCCATAAGTTTACTCAGTACAGGTAAAAAACCGATTGGCCTACTGTTTGGTCCAGTGAAGGATTCTTTTCTGTTTTTCAGTAGAGGAGTGACCTTAGCTGCCTTCCATACTTGAGGATAAATTCCTTCATTAAAACTTAAATTGAAAATATAACATATAGGACTAGCCACAGTTCCAGCTGACAGCTTTAAGAGTCTACTGTCTAGACTGTCATGACCACAGGGCTTGTCGCATTTTAATTCAGACAAGTTTTAAGCCCCCCATCTGGCTTAGCTAGCTGTAATGTTTTATGCCTAATTCTTGGGCTCTTTTTTACCATATGAACTGAAGGATCAATTTATCCAGATTATCAAAAGTAGATTTGGGGACTTCAGTAGGTAAGATCTGAAATAGATAAAGCAGCCTGGGCAAAACATTCATACGTGTGCTTTCAATACGGTCTAGTAGGGACAGAGTGAGTATAGACCATCAGTCCAAATCATTAAGAATACACCAAATTGTTTTCTCATAATTGGCATCATAAAGGTTTTGTACAGAATTGGGGATGTATATACTGAGATACTTAATACCGTCTTTCGACCATTTAAACCCATTCACCCCACTCTTGACTAGAAATGAGTAAAAGACTCGAGGCTTTACCTACACTAATCTGAGCAGATACATTGCAAAAAAACCCAGTGTTGACATTTGGGAAAAACCTATGTGAATGCTCAAAATCCATCTAAAACCACAAGATAGTCCCCAGTGATCTTAATCAATAATTAAAAGTATACTGCAATTCCCCAGTGTTCTCACAGTGAGCCCATACTGAGTTTTCAGTTAGCTAAACTCCTCTTCATATCGTCTCTTCAAGGAACAGGCAGTAGTTTTTTCAGTCAGATTTAATATGAAGAAGTGTGTAGCTAACTGTGAAAACTCAGTATAGGCTCACTGTGAGGACACAGGGTAATCACAGCATAGTGAAATGATAACGTCACTCACAGGTCTGGAAACAAAAGGATGGCCGAGGATTATCTCATCTATCAAAACACAGGATCACTCTGCTTTTTTCTGCTGAGGAGGAGGGACTTCCTGTCGTAGGCTATTCTTCTATGCTACACAGGAAGTGCAATTACTAAATTACATGCAATACCAGAAACAGCCACTAGGTGACAAGAAATTAAACTCTGGAAAACAGTTGCAACACAAAAATGATGAAACAATAAATGGGAGATGTATTCATAACACCCATATGTAGAGTGCTTGCAGATTAACCAAGTAAACATAACAAGGAAAAGAAAAAACCCATAATTATAAATAAAAAGAAAGGATCTGGGGGAACCACTCTATCAAGTGAGGTCACTACAGACGCTTGCTAAAATCCTTATCATCATCACTAAGGTATGATGGAACCTAGGAATCTTTGAGAATATCTTAAGTACAGCATTAAGTACAGTCATAACACAATATTTACAGATTAGCCCCATCATACAAGTAATGATGAAAACAATAACAAGAAACAGAATAATGCCCAACACTTCTGAAAAGGGATCCCACCCATGAACGGTATGCAAATCTTTTACCCCTTGTTCAGTATCCTGTATCAATTTGGAAATTTCAGCATCATGGCTAATAATATATATATATAAAACATTCAGCGGGGATCACCTTACCTATACCACCCTGTGAGACTAACAGAAGATTCAACGCCATCCGGTTTTCAGTTGCTATGCATCCAACATCACCTAAGCATCTTGCTGTGGCTGTGACGGCGGCCGTAGAGATGTTCATGTGACGTTCTAACACAGTAGAGTGACTTGGTCTGGTCCTGGGCTGCATATATACCATACGAGGGTACCAATATGCTAAATGTGTGCTGAGCAGTTGGTAAGGCACATTTAGCTTTACGATGGAGTGATAATAGCTCTGAAACAGATGCCTGTCTCATTAAGGGCGCTAAAAATGCAAAGTAACACCAACTGTGGGTTTGTCTTGGGAAACCGCTATAAGCCTGATCACCACAAATCAAATAGACCTTTTCAGGCAGTACGGATTGCTTACTGAATGTTATCTTTACAATCTGGGCTAAGTGTGAAATGGCCGGGATGAGAGTCGGCACCTCCAAGTCTGAGGCCATGGTTCTCTACCGGAAAATGGTGGATTGCTCCCTCTGGGTTGAGGATGAGTTGTTGCCTGAAGTGAAGGAGTTCAAGTATCTTGGGGTCTTGTTCACGATTGAGGGTAGGATGGAGCGGGAGATTGACAGGTGGATTGGTGCAGCATCAGCAGTAATGCGGACGTTGTACTAGACCGTTGTGGTGAAGAGGGAGCTGAGCCTGATGGCAAAGCTCTCAATTTACCAGTCAATCTTCGTTCCAACCCTCACCTATGGTCATGAGCTTTGGGTAGTGACCGAAAGGGTGAGATCGCGGGTACAAGCGGCTGAAATGGGTTTCCTCTGTAGGGTGTCTGGGCTCAGCCTTAGAGATAGGGTGAGGAGCTCGGACATCCAGTGGGAGCTTGGAGTAGAGCCGCTGCTCCTTCACATCGAAAGGAGCCAGTTGAGGTGGTTCGGGCATATGATCAGGATGCCTCCTGGGCGCCTTCCTTTGGAGGTTTTCCGGGCACGGCCAACTGGGAGGAGACTCCAGGGTAGACCCAGAACTCACTGGAGTGCCTACATGTCCAATCTGGCCTGGGAACGCCTTGCGATCCCTCAGGAGGAGCTGGGGGGCGTTGCTGGGGAGAGAAACATCTGGAGTGCCCTACTTAGCTTGCTGCCACCGCGACCCCACCCCGGAGAAGCGGCTGAAGATGAATGAATGAAATAATCTTTACTGTCCTATTACAGCGAGTAGTGTCTGCTGTGATTTCATAAGTGGGATCCTGTACACACAAAGAAACATCAGGCAGGGCATGTCCGCACAGCATAGAACTAGTAAATGAACAGCTGCGAGTCAAAGACTTAGTAGAGAATATAGACCTAGAGCAATATGTACAGTAAAATCTTGAATAAATGCCAGCTGCATCTATAATTTCCATGGTCCTAAGAGTACATCTGTCACCATCTTACAATGCTGTGATTGCAACTATTCCCCAATCCTCTGTGAATAGTACACATGGCCGTTGTAACTCTAGTTAATGGTCACACCCGTATTTGCATATGAAACTGGTGGTTCGCTTCAGTCATTATGTCACTGTGTTGTTGATAAGGGTGGGGACACCTACAGTCACTGTATTGTTTATAAGGGTGGGGTACCCGCAGTCACTGTATTGTTTATAAGGGTGGGGACACCTGCAGTCACTGTATTGTTTATAAGGGTGGGGATACCTGCAGTCACTGTATTGTTGATAAGGGTGGGGACACCTGCAGCCACTGTATTGTTGATAAGGGTGGGGACACCTGCAGTCACTGTATTGTTGATAAGGGTGGGGACACCTACAGTCACTGTATTGTTTATAAGGGCGGGGACACCTGCAGTCACTGTATTGTTGATAAGGGTGGGGACACCTGCAGTCACTGTATTGTTGATAAGGGTGGGGACACCTGCAGCCACTGTATTGTTGATAAGGGTGGGGACACCTGCAGTCAGGTGAGACTGATGGGACACTTAGGTGATGAAACGTATCTGTCAGTGAACGCTGTGTCCAGATGAAGTGATCCTGTGACTTTCCTACCTGGATTCTGGAGCATGCTTACAGACATAGATACTTAAGTGAGTGCCCTGATCTCAGTGTGCCCTCTCTTTATACCTTGTAGTCCAAACTTGACCATTGTCCCAGTCACAATGTTATATACTCAGAGTTTCGCCCTAATCCTGGTTTGAAGATGTAGCTCATCTTGAATGGTTGGACTGTCATCCTAACAGAACTTGCTGAAAGAATTCAGGGGTCAGGTGTCCTCTCATCCTTATCTTCCAGCTTGTAGTTCTCCAGGACCCTTCCTTCAGACCGTGTTACACTTGAGTGAGCTTCCCATACATTCCTCTGCTGACCGTTACCGACGGGCCTCTTGTTAACTGTCAGCTGACAGCAGTGTGAACAGGCCTGTGTCAGTTCACACAGGAGAAGACCCTCTATAGCACCCCCTTCGATTTGCAACACATGAGCTTTAGGCAGCTATCCAAGCGATGTACACATAGCAGTACATCCACAGTGCTTGTCTATCTGTCTGTCTGTCTGTCTGTCTGTCTGTCTGTCTGTCTCTCTGTCTCTCTGTCTGTCTGTCTGTCTGTCTCTCTGTCTCTCTGTCTGTCTGTCTGTCTGAGCCACAGTCTGTCTGTCTGTCTGTCTCTCTGTCTGTCTGTCTGTCTGTCTGTCTGTCTGTCTGTCTGTCTGTCTGTCTGTCTGTCTGAGCCACAGTCTGTCTGTCTGTCTGTCTCTCTGTCTGTCTGTCTGTCTGTCTGTCTGTTTGATCCACAGTCTCTGTTTGTCTGTCTGTCTGTCTGTCTGTCTGTCTGTCTGTCTGTCTGTCTGATCCACAGTCTCTGTCTGTCTGTCTCTCTGTCTGTCTGTCTGTCTGTCTGTCTGTCTGTCTCTCTCTCTGTCTCTCTCTCTGTCTCTCTGTCTCTCTGTCTGTCTGTCTGATCCACAGTCTGTCTGTCTGTCTGTCTGTCTCTCTGTCTGTCTGTCTGTCTGTCTGTCTGTCTGTCTGTCTGATCCACAGTCTCTGTCTGTCTGTCTCTCTGTCTGTCTGTCTGTCTGTCTGTCTGATCCACAGTCTGTCTGTCTGTCTGTCTGTCTGTCTGTCTGTCTGTCTGTCTGATCCACAGTCTCTGTCTGTCTGTCTGTCTGTCTGTCTGTCTGTCTGTCTGAGCCTCTGTCTGTCTGTCTGTCTGTCTGTCTGTCTGTTTGATCCACAGTATCTGTCTGTCTGTCTGAGCCACAGTCTGTCTGTCTGTCTGTCTGTCTGTCTGTCTGTCTGTTTGATCCACAGTCTCTGTCTGTCTGTCTGTCTGTCTGTCTGTCTGTCTGTCTGTCTGTCTGTCTGATCCACAGTCTCTGTCTGTCTGTCTCTCTGTCTGTCTGTCTGTCTGTCTGTCTGTCTGTCTGTCTGTCTGTCTGTCTGATCCACAGTCTCTGTCTGTCTGTCTGTCTGTCTGTCTGTCTGTCTGTCTGAGCCTCTGTCTGTCTGTCTGTCTGTCTGTCTGTCTGTCTGTTTGATCCACAGTATCTGTCTGTCTGTCTGAGCCACAGTCTGTCTGTCTGTCTGTCTGTCTGTCTGTCTGTCTGTCTGTCTGTCTGTTTGATCCACAGTCTCTGTCTGTCTGTCTGTCTGTCTGTCTGTCTGTCTGTCTGTCTGTCTGTCTGTCTGATCCACAGTCTCTGTCTGTCTGTCTGTCTGTCTGTCTGTCTGTCTGTCTGTCTGTCTGTCTGTCTGTCTCTCTGTCTCTCTGTCTCTCTGTCTGTCTGTCTGATCCACAGTCTGTCTGTCTGTCTGTCTGTCTCTCTGTCTCTCTGTCTGTCTGTCTGTCTGTCTGTCTGTCTGATCCACAGTCTCTGTCTGTCTGTCTGTCTGTCTGTCTGTCTGTCTGTCTGTCTGTCTGTCTCTCTGTCTGTCTGTCTGATCCACAGTCTGTCTATGTCTCCTGCAGATCAAAGAACAGTTTCCTGCCAATATGCGCCCCAACTGTAATTTCAGGAAGCGTGTTGGTTCAAAGAGGAAGAATGTGCGGGGCTGTGCCCTAAAATGTCTCCGCCTGACAAAGGTAACCATAATAATAAGAATTATAAGGGCCGTCCGGGTGCTGTGGCGGTCTATTATGTTGCCTGCCACCATGGGAATCGGCAGTTCGAATCCCTGTGTTACCTCGGGCTTGGTCGGGCGTCCCTACAGACACAATTGCTCGTGTCTGCGGGTGGGAAGCCGGATGTGGGTAATTGTCCTGGTCGCTGCACTAGCGCCCCCTCTGGTTGGTCGGGGCGCCTGTTCAGGGGGGAGGAGGACCTGGGGGGAACAGCGTTACGTCCCCATGGTGAAACTCCTCACTGTCAGGTGAAAAGAAGCGGCTGGTGACTCCACATGTATGGGAGGAGGCATGTGGTAGTCTGCAGCCTCCCCGGATCAGCAGAGGGGGAGGAGCAGAGACCGGGACGGCTCAGAAGAGGGGGGTAATTGGCCAAGTACAATTGGGGAGAAAAAGGAGGGACAGAAGTTATAATGATGGTAGTATAACAAGGTAATAATAATAATAACAAGTACTAGTGGTAACAATAACGATGTACCCTGCCTGTGCAGGACCACTCCTGCTGCCCGGGGTATTATAGCCATGAGTGCTTCAGGTGCCCCGGCCAGGTGGGCAGCTGGTGCTCCAACCAC
>NC_079212.1:148504540-148517040 GCF_029633865.1 Lampris incognitus | reverse complement strand
CATTAAGTTCACAAGGGAAGACATAAAGAACAACAGTTTGCCCTTCTTGGACTGTGACGTCCACATTGGGGAAGACAGGAGCCTCCACATTGGGGTTTACAGGAAACCTACACACACAGACCAATATCTACTTTTGGACTCACACCACCCTCTGGAACACAAACTGAGCGTCATCAGAACTCTGCAAGACAGAGCTGACAATGTGCCCAGCAGCACTCAGGCCCAACGGGAAGAACACAAACACCTGAGGGGAGCTTTAAAAACCTGCGGCTACCCCAGTTGGACCTTTGTGAAAACTGCAACACATTCCAGAAAGACCAACCAGGTGAGCGACGAGGAGATAAGGAACAGAAGGAATAACACAGTCATCCCATATGTTTCTGGGGTCTCCGAGAAACTCAGGAGAATTTTTAACAAACACCGCATCCTGGTATACTTCAAACCCAGCAACACACTCCGACAAAGACTTGTTCATCCTGAAGACCGTGTACCACACACCCGGAAAAGCAATCTGGTGTATGCTGTACAATGCAATGAGGATCGCACTGATCTATACATAGGAGAAACCAAACAACCACTACACAAACGGATGGTCCAACACAGAAGGCCAAACTCCTCAGGACAAGACTCAGCAGTCTATCTACACCTAAAGAGAAGACACACTCCTTCCAGGACAGCAATGTACACATTTTGGACAGAGAAGATAGATGGTTTGAAAGAGGGGTGAAGGAAGCCAT
The DNA here is from genome assembly GCF_029633865.1 of Lampris incognitus. Lineage (NCBI taxonomy): Eukaryota > Metazoa > Chordata > Actinopteri > Lampriformes > Lampridae > Lampris > Lampris incognitus. The sequence continues at coordinate 148,516,303 of NC_079212.1, read as the reverse complement.
CTATGTGAAACTGGAAAAACCATCCCTCAACAGAGGAGGAGGTCTGCGACACCACCTATCTCCCACTTACAATGCCGTCCTTTCATCTCTACCCAGGAGACTCAAGAAGCCTAGCCTCCAAGAACAACAGTCGCTCACTAACGGCTCCAACCACTCTCATGACCACTGAATGGAGCACTAACGAAGTCGAAACCAACACCCCCAACGACCGTCGCTGCTTAACATCGGATCACAAAGAGCCATGGACATCTATAGCTCTGACAGCGACTCCTAGAGGATAAATATCTGAGTCTCATCAGCAGCCAGTCAGACTAGCTTGGTCTAGTCAGAAAGGCCAGAACTGAGGAAGCCTCTTGGATGAGAGGCGAAACGTCTTCACGGATATATACCAAGTCCAGTTGCACTTGATTCAACTCCTTTGGGTTACTCTGTGTGATGGCCTGGCAGCCTGTCCAGGGTGTCTCCCCGCCTGCCGCCCAACGACTGCTGGGATAGACTCCAGCATCCCCGCGACCCTGAGAGCAGGATAAGGGGTTTGGAATGGATGAATGGATGGATGAACTTTGAATTGTCTTGTTGCTGACATGTGCTACAAAAACAAATTTGCCTTGCCTTCAGTCATGGAGGTTTGAATGGGTCTCACAGGATCCCAGAGTTCACATGTCCACGTGTTCATCATATTAAACACACATCCGATGAAAAGGTATGTTCACATTCCAGATTAACATGGACAAAGATCCAGAGTTCCTCCCTGTTCTGCTGTGCTGGAGCTGCACCGGGGAAAATGAATCATCTGCAAACAGTGGACTAGAATAATCCTGTCCACCTCTATGTCACCACAGGAGATGATGATGATAATGAGGAAGGAGTCTGAACTAAGATGAAGAAATTTGCTCCAGATGTGTGGGGGGACACTTCATTCATTCATCCATCCATGTATCCATCCCCCTGTGTACTTGTTCATCAAAATAAACTGATTGATTGATTGACTGATTGATTGATTGTCTGTCTGTCTGTCTGTCTACTTAGTTGTGTCACAGGACTGATGGGAACAGCTCCGGCCTGTGTGTGTGTCGGTGGATATGAAGGAAATGGGACCCACTGTAAAGGTCTGTACACATGCTACACATGTTATACACACACTCTGCAACCAGACGTCCCGAAAAATTCAGGACAGTCCCCAATTATGAGCAGTTGTCCCAAATCCTGGATCCTGTCCTGATTTTCCCGAAAATTAGACGAAACCTGAGTTTTGATTAGTTACAGCCTAACAAAACATGAAATACTGATCACTGTGAAACGGTATTTTGATGTCACAAAGTTGAATCAGTTCATCTGGACACAACGTTTACTGACAGACACGTTTCATTATCATCTAAGTGTCCTCTTCAGTCTCACCTGACTGCAGGTGTCCCCACCCTTATAAACAATACAGTGACTGCAGGTGTCTCCACCTTTATAAACAATACAGTGACTGCAGGTGTCCCCACCCTTATCAACAATACAGTGGCTGCAGGTGTCCCCACCCTTATAAATAATACAGTGACTACAGGTGTCCCCACCCTTATAAATAATACAGTGACTACAGGTGTCCCCACCCTTATAAACAATAGAGTGACTGTAGGTGTCTCCACCCTTATAAACAATGGAGTGACTGCAGGTGTCCCCACCCTTATAAACAATACAGTGACTGCAGGTGTCCCCACCCTTATAAACAATACAGTGACTGCAGGTGTCCCCACCCTTATAAACAATACAGTGACTGCAGGTGTCTCCACCTTTATAAACAATACAGTGACTGCAGGTGTCCCCACCCTTATCAACAATACAGTGGCTGCAGGTGTCCCCACCCTTATAAATAATACAGTGACTACAGGTGTCCCCACCCTTATAAATAATACAGTGACTACAGGTGTCCCCACCCTTATAAACAATAGAGTGACTGTAGGTGTCTCCACCCTTATAAACAATGGAGTGACTGCAGGTGTCCCCACCCTTATAAACAATACAGTGACTGCAGGTGTCCCCACCCTTATAAACAATACAGTGACTGCAGGTGTCCCCACCCTTATAAACAATACAGTGGCATAACGACCCAAACCAATGACCGGGACTGGGGAATGTTATAGTCACAGCATTGTAAGATGATGACAGATGTACTCCTAGACCCCCCCCCCCCGGTTCAGGGACGGTCGTTCCCTCTTCACATAGATGGCCTGGTTGACTCCCCGTTCAAACCAGCGTTCCTCCCTATCAAGGATGTGCAGGTCCATCCATCCATTATCCAAACTGCTTATCCTGTTCTCAGGGTCGCAGGGATGCTGGAGCCTCTCCCAGCAGTCATTGGGCAGCAGGTGGGGAGACACCCTGGACAAACCTCGGGGCCACACAGGGCCTCATCCTTGAAAGAGTGGCCACTGGCCTGTAGATGGTGTAGACTGTGGAGTCCTGGCCTGTAGATGGTGTAGACTGTGGAGTCCTGGCCTGTAGATGGTGTAGACTGTGGAGTCCTGGTCTGTAGATGGTGTAGACTGTGGAGTCCTGGTCTGTAGATGGTGTAGACTGTGGAGTCCTGGTCTGTAGATGGTGTAGACTGTGGAGTCCTAGTCTGTAGATGGTGTAGATTGTGGAGTCCTGGTCTGTAGATGGTGTAGACTGTGGAGTCCTGGCCTGTAGATGGTGTAGACTGTGGAGTCCTGGTCTGTAGATGGTGTAGACTGTGGAGTCCTGGTCTGTAGATGGTGTAGACTGTGGAGTCCTGGTCTGTAGATGGTGTAGACTGTGGAGTCCTGGTCTGACATGTTAGCTCTCCTGTGTTGTGCCATCCTCTTGGCCAGCATCTGTTTAGTTTCCCTGATGTACAAGTCACGACAACCCTCCTGCCACTTAACAGCTACACTACATTGCTCTGTTTGTGTCGGGGACCTGATCCTTGGGGTGGACCAACTTCTGGAACAGAGTGTTTTGGGGTTTGAAAGCAACTGAGACGCAGTGTTTGCAAATACACGTCTTAGCGTTTCCAACACTCCCACCACATACAGACTCACCACTGGTTTACACTTAGACAGCTGGTGTCCTTCTCCTCTCTTCGATTGGCTGCTGCACTGTTTGGGGTCTTCCTGGCTTTGACAAACGCCCAGTTAGGATAACCACACTTAACCAGGACCTGTTTAATGTGGGATCTCTCCCCTTCCCCGGCCGCTGTGTCGGTGGGGACGTTGTCAGCTTGGTGGTCCAGCATCCTGATGACTCCTAGTTTGTGCTGCAGTGGATGATGAGAGTCAGACCTTAAGTACTGATCAGTATGTGTTGGTTTACGGTAAACATCAACAATAACATGTCCCCCATCACCAGTTGTAATGTCCCAGTGTAGGAAGACTACCCTGTCATGTTCCACATCCTCCTGGTGAACGTGATGTGGTGTCCACAGAGTTCATGTGGTCGGTGAAACGTGCTACATCCTGAGATTTAATTTTCCCCCTTTTTTTCTCCCCAATTGTACTTAGCCAATTACCCCACTCTTCCGAGTTGTCCCGGTCTCTGCTGCCCCCCCTCTGCTGATCCAGGGAGGGCTGCAGACTACCGCATGTCTCCTCCCATACATGTGGAGTCACCAGCCGCTTCTTTTCACCTGACAGTGAGGAGTTTCACCAGGGGGACGTAGCACTAGGGAGGATCAAACTATTCCCCCCCAGTCCCCCCCCCCCAAACAGGTGCCCCGACCAACCAGAGGAGGCGCTAGTGCAGCGACCAGGACACATACCCACATCCGGCTTCCCACCCGCAGACACGGCCAATTGTGTCTGTAGGGATGCCTGACCAAGCCGGAGGTAACACAGGGATTCAAACCGGCGATCCCCGTGTTGGTAGGCAACAGAACAGACCGCTACTCTACCCAGACGCCCCTGAGATTCTCCGGGGCGCTGCGCTGATAAAAATGAAGAAATGAAAGTTACTTTTATGTATTGGGTTATGATTTACAATGTTACACACAGCACAGTCACTGTTCCTCCTAATGACGGACGGACGGACGGACGGTTGACTTCCTGTTCAGGAGCAAACGTAGTAATGACAGACGGTTGACTTCCTGTTCAGGAGCAAACGTAGTAATGACGGACGGTTGACTTCCTGTTCAGGAGCAAACGTAGTAATGACGGACGGTTGACTTCCTGTTCAGGAGCAAACGTAGTAATGACGGATGATTGACTTCCTGTTCAGGAGCAAACGTAGTAATGACGGACGGTTGACTTCCTGTTCAGGAGCAAACGTAGTAATGACGGATGATTGACTTCCTGTTCAGGAGCAAACGTAGTAATGACGGACGGTTGACTTCCTGTTCAGGAGCAAACGTAGTAATGACGGATGGTTGACTTCCTGTTCAGGAGCAAACGTAGTAATGACGGATGATTGACTTCCTGTTCAGGAGCAAACGTAGTAATGACGGACGGTTGACTTCCTGTTCAGGAGCAAACGTAGTAATGACGGATGATTGACTTCCTGTTCAGGAGCAAACGTAGTAATGACGGATGGTTGACTTCCTGTTCAGGAGCAAACGTAGTAATGACGGATGATTGACTTCCTGTTCAGGGGCAAACGTAGTAATGACGGACGGTTGACTTCCTGTTCAGGAGCAAACGTAGTAATGACGGATGATTGACTTCCTGTTCAGGAGCAAACACTACATTGTAGAGACCAGCTTTGACTTTCACGTGTTTTACTGTTCACTGACACTGAATGTGAAGTACTGGCCCACCCTGACCACACGACCGCAAGACCGCACGACCGCACGACCGCAAGACCTCAAGACCGCAAGACCGCACGACCGCAAGACCGCAAGACCTCAAGACCGCACGACCGCAAGACCGCAAGACCGCACGACCGCAAGACCGCAAGACCGCAAGACCGCAAGACCGCACGACCGCAAGACCGCACGACCGCACGACCTCAAGACCGCAAGACCGCAAGACCTCAAGACCGCACGACCGCACGACCGCAAGACCGCACGACCGCACGACCACACGACCACAAGACCACACGACCACAAGACCACATGACCACACGACCACAAGACCACATGACCACAAGACCGCAAAACCGCAAGACCACAAGACCACACGACCACAAGACCACATGACCACAAGACCGCAAGACCGCAAGACCACACGACCGCAAGACCGCAAAACCGCAAGACCGCACGACCGCACGACCACACGACCACACGACCACACGACCGCACGACCACAAGACCACACGACCACAAGACCACATGACCACACGACCACAAGACCACATGACCACAAGACCACACGACCACAAGACCACACGACCACAAGACCACATGACCACAAGACCACAAGACCGCATGACCACAAGACCACACGACCACACGACCACAAGACCACACGACCACAAGACCACATGACCACACGACCACAAGACCACATGACCACAAGACCACACGACCACAAGACCACACGACCACAAGACCACATGACCACAAGACCACAAGACCGCATGACCACAAGACCACACGACCACACGACCAACCAGGACCCCCCTGTCCGAACGTCACCCACACTCATTTGGTCACCCTACACACACATAACCTACACATAACCTACACACCTTACACACACATAACCTACCCCTCCTACACACAGTCCACACACATAACCTACACACCCTACACACCCTACACACACATAATCTACACACCCTACACACCCTACACACCCTACACACACATAACCTACACACCCTACACACAGTACACACACATAACCTACACACCCTACACACACATAACCTACACACCCTACACACACATAACCTACACACCGTACACATACATAAGCTACACACCCTACACACACATAAGCTACACACCTTACACACACATAACCTACCCCTCCTACACACAGTCCACACACATAACCTACACACCCTACACACACATAACCTACGTACCCTACACACCCTACACACACATAATCTACACACTCTACACACATAACCTACACACCCTACACACAGTACACACACATAACCTACACACCCTACACACACATAACCTACACACCCTACACACACATAACCTACACACCGTACACATACATAAGCTACACACCCTACACACACATAAGCTACACACAGTCCACACATATAACCTACACACCCTACACACACATAACCTACACACCCTACACACACATAACCTACACACCTTACACACACATAACCTACACACAGTCCACACCCATAATCTACACACCCTACACACACATAACCTACACACAGTCCACACACATAACCTACACACCCTACACACACATAACCTACACACAGTCCACACACATAATCTACACACCCTAAACACACATAACCTACACACAGTCCACACACATAACCGACACACCCTACACACACATAACCTACACATCCTACACACACATAACCTCCACACAGTCCACACACATAACCTACACACCCTACACACACATAACTATACACCCTACACACACATAAACTACACACAGTCCACACACATAAGCTACACACAGTCCACACACATAACCTACACATCCTACACACACATAACCTCCACACAGTCCACACACATAACCTACACACCCTACACACACATAACTACACACAGTTCACACACATAATCTACACACCCTACATACGCATAATCTACACACCCTACACACACATAACCTACACACAGTCCACACACATAACCTACACACCCTACACACACATAACTACACACAGTTCACACACATAATCTACACACCCTACATACGCATAATCTACACACCCTACACACACATAACCTACACACAGTACACACACATAACCTACACTTTTCTATATTTAGTGACATTCTCTCGCTCTCTCTCTCGTTCCTCACTCTGTCTGTCTCTCTTTCTCGCTCTCTCTCTTTCCTCACTCTGTCTGTCTCTCTCTTGTTCTTTGTTCTGTCTGTCTGTCTGTCTCTCTCTCTCTCTCTCCACAGAGATGGATTTATGCAGCAGATCAAATGGTGGATGTTCACAGTTTGCCGTCTGTACAAAGATTTCGGCCGGGGAGAGGAGTTGTACCTGTAACAAGGGCTACACCGGGGACGGAGTCATTTGCCTGGGTACTGGACTCCAACCTCCAACCCTTCACCTCCACCTGAACTCTGAAATATACAAAAATATTTGCAGGAAAACACTTCAGCGGGGCATCCGGGTGGTGTGGCGGTCTATTCCGTTGCCTACCAACATAGGGATCACCGGTTCGAATCCCCATGTTACCCCCGGCTTGGTCGAGGGCCCCTACAGACACAATCGACTCTGCATAACTGTAGTCCACTGACTTCCGGTTTCTACTGCAGCGGTCACACCAGTTTCCTGTTTGTTGGCGTGTGCTGTTGACAACGGCATGTTGTTCATGATGCCTGCAAGATTTGCCATGGATACATGTCAACCACATGCACACAACTGTCCACACACTTTCACCTGCACCTACCAGCACACTTTCACCTGCACCTACCAGCAACCTTTCACCTGCACCTACCAGCAACCTTTCACCTGCACCTACCAGCACACTTTCACCTGCACCTACCAGCAACCTTTCACCTGCACCTACCAGCACACTTTCACCTGCACCTACCAGCACACTTTCACCTGCACCTACCAGCAAACTTTCACCTGCACCTACCAGCACACTTCCACCTGCACCTACCAGCACACTTTCACCTGCACCTACCAGCAACCTTTCACCTGCACCTACCAGCAACCTTTCACCTGCACCTACCAGCACACTTCCACCTGCACCTACCAGCAAACTTTCACCTGCACCTACCAGCAACCTTTCACCTGCACCTACCAGCACACTTTCACCTGCACCTACCAGCAACCTTTCACCTGCACCTACCAGCAAACTTTCACCTGCACCTACCAGCTGACATTTATCCATGGTAAATCTTGCAGGCATCGTGAACAACATGCCGTTGTCAGTAGCACACGCCAACAAACAGGAAACTGGTGTGACCACTGCAGTAGAAACCGGAAGTCAGTGGACTGCAGTTAGGCACAGTCACAAATGGCCATGTGTGCGGTTGGGAAGCCGGATGTGGGTGTGTGTCCTGGTCGCTGCACTAGCGCCTCCTCTGGTCGGTCGGGGCACCTGTTCGGGAGGAGGGGGAACTGGGGGGAACAGCGTGATCCTCCCACGTGCTACATCCTCCTGGTGAAACTCCTCACTGTCAGGTGAAACGAAGCGGCTGGTGACTCCACATGTATGGGAGGAGGCATGTGGTAGTCTGCAGCCCTCCCCGGATCAGCGGAGGGGGTGGAGCAGCGACCGGGACAGCTCGGAAGAGTGGAGTAATTTGCCAGATACAACTGGGGAGAAAAAAAGAAAAGAAAATGCTTCAGCGACGTTACTACAGACTGGAAACTGTTAAGAAGTGACATCTTATCAGAGGGAGCAGGGTGTAGAGTTGACGTAGAATAGTAGGGTATGGATTGCTGATGGAGGCTGTGTGGAGGTTCTCATAACTTTTGTCACATGTGCTCCACTACGGTTCGCTGTCTGATCGAGCAGCAATACCTGATGGAAGCTCATGGAAGTGTTGTTGTTGTGTGTCTTTTCAGAGCTGGATGGCTGTCTGCTCAACAACGGAGGCTGCCACGTGTCAGCAGAATGCACCAGGACAGGCCCGAATAAAGTAAGACCCCCCTCTGTTAGCTAACAGGGCAAACCACGCCTCCATTAGCTAACATGGCAAACCACGCATCTGTTAGCTCGTTACGTTTTCACTAACTTTGTGGAATACTCTCTGTTAGCTAATCTAGTGAGCTACCCAACTGTCAGTCAAAATAGTAAGGTGCCCCTTGTAGCTGTTAGCTAATACAGTAAGATAGGGCAGAGTGGGGTAAGGTGAGCCAGTGGGCAAGTGACCCACCGCCTTTATCTAGGGGGTGTATCTAACTGCTCTTTTGGGTAACATAGAACGATAGCCCGCCTTTCAGTCAAGTCATTTTATTTGTATAGCCCAACATCACAAATTACAAATGTGTCTCAGGGGGCTTCACAGCAATGCAACATCCCGTCCTTAGACCCTCTCATTGGACAAGGAACAACTCCCTAAAACCCTTTAACAGGGAGGAACAACAGGAAGAAAGCTCGGGGAGAGCAACAGAGGAGGATCTCTCTCCCAAGATGCACAACGTGACATGATGTTGTGTTTGCACAATTTACACAATACAACATCGAAAGAGGATAACACAATTAAATGGAATTATAAAATCTGTGAAGAATATGATGAGGAGGATGCCAAGCAGTGTCCAGACGCCACCAGAACAGCCCAGGACCTGAGCCACGTGACCACCATCACCATGTAGACAAAAAAAAGAAGAAAAAAAAGTCACACATCTGAGTGAGAGACGGACGTCGAAACAGGATAACAAATTATATCGATTTATAAGATATATAAAAAGAAAATGTGATGAGGAGGATGCCAAGCAGCATTCTGGTGGCGACCACCATCACCATGGAGACCTGGGAGGAGGACAGACTGCACGTGCACACATAAGAGACTCGCATGACACCATTCACACACACAGAAGAAGAGAAGGGAGAAGACATCATTCAGAGAGAGAGAAAAGACATGTGAGAGAAGAGATCAGTTTGTAATAGTCAATAATCTATACTCTATAATCTATACTGTATAATCTATAGTCTATACTCTATAGTCTATAATCTATACCTGATAATCTATGCTGTATAATCTATAGTCTGTATTATATAATCTATACTGTATAATATACAGTCTATACTCTAATCTATACTCTATATATACCCTATAATCTATACTCTGTAATCTATACTCTATATCTATACCCTATACTCTGTAATCTATACTGTATAATTTATACTCTATATCTATACCCTATACTCTGTAATCTATACTGTATAATCCACTCTATAATATATATCGTATCTATAGTCTATACTCTGTAATCTATACTCTATATCTATACCCTATAATATATACTCTATATCTATACTATATATCAAAACAAAAACGGTCTCCTTCAACACCTCTGCACCCTGGTTCACACCTGAGCTCCGCACAATGAAACAGACTGCCCGCCAACTGGAACGACTTGCCAAGAAAACATCTCTCACTGCACATCAAGAAGCCCATAACCTCCACCTCTCTGCCTGCAAAGAGGCCCTCACCGCCGCCAAGTCTGCCTGTTTTTCTACCATCATTAATGATTCCAACCACAATCCCCGCACCCTCTTCTCCACTGTAAACAACCTCAAGCCCCGCGCCGATGCCCTCTCCAACTCTACTGCTGAACAATGCAACTCATTTCTCCAATTTTTTGCAGACAGAATCGCCGCTATCAACAAATCACTGTCCCCTGCGTCTGACTCAGCAGCACCTACTCCGGCCCCTCTTCTCCCCATTCCTCTTGACCTCCATACCCCTCCCCCTGATCGCCGCCTCTCCCGGTTTGTTCCAGTTGCCCCTACAACTATCTCTGAACTCATCAGCTCATCAAAATCCACAACCTGCTCCCTTGATCCCCTCCCCACCCCCCTACTGAAGAAATGCCTCCCTGCCCTATGCCCCTACCTCACCAAACTTTTCAATTCCTCACTGTCCCATGGAATTGTACCCTCTGCCTACAAAACTGCAGCTGTCACCCCAATTCTCAAGAAACCTGATCTTGATCCATCCTGCCTCAACCACTACCGGCCAATTTCCAATCTCCCCTTCCTCTCTAAAACCCTGGAACGCGTTGTCGCCACACAACTCAAAACCTACCTACACTCCCAACAACCTACTTGAACCCCTCCAGTTCGGTTTTCGCCCACTCCACAGCACTGAAACTGCACTCCTTAAAGTACTTAATGACCTCCTCATCTCTGCTGATACTGGAGCCCTTAACATCCTCATCCTCCTCGACCTGAGTTCAGCCTTCGATACTGTGAGCCACAACATCCTGCTCACCAGATTGAAAGATGTCGGTATTGAATGCACCGTACTCAGCTGGCTGCAGTCTTACCTCTCCAACAGGTCACACTTCATCTCACTTCACAACCACTCCTCTGTTCCATCCACAGTTACACAAGGTGTTCCCCAAGGTTCTGTACTCTGCCCACTCCTTTTCATCATCTACACCCTCCCTCTTGGTCAGATTCTCCGCCATTTCAACTTGGACTTCCACTGTTATGCTGATGACACCCAGATATACCTCAGCACCAAATCCCCTCACAATCCACCCCTCTCTCACATCGACTCCTGTCTGACTGCAGTTAAAGTCTGGATGCAGCAAAACCTCCTCAAACTCAACAGTGACAAAACTGAACTCCTCTTCATTGGCTCCAAGTCAACTCTCAGCCAAATCAACAACCTTGCACTCACCATCGATGGCACTACTGTCTCCCCTTCCCCCCAGGCACGCAACCTTGGTGTGATCCTTGATCCCACCCTCATCATTGAGCCACATATCTGCCAAATGGTCAAATCCTCCTTCTACCACCTTTGCAACATTGAAAATAAGATCCTCTCTCACACACCCTGTTGCTGAGATACTGATCCATGTCTTCATCTCCTCCTGCCTTGATTACTGCAACTCACTCCTCTATGGCATCAGTGCTAGCTCTATCAAGAGACTCCAATTGGTCCAGAACGCATCCGCCCGACTTTTAACTTTCACCAAATCCTGGCACCACATCACCCCAGTCCTAAAAGAC
>NC_079212.1:148452040-148499540 GCF_029633865.1 Lampris incognitus | reverse complement strand
TCCATATTATACTACAGAAGACACCTCAAAAATTGACATCATTAAAAAAAGAAAACATCACAAGATGAAAGGCACAACGTATTCATCAAGTAGGTCAGTTCATGAATATTCAAGACAAACTGTCATAGCCGTTCTCCAAAGGAATTGAATCAAGTGCAACTGGACTTGGTATATACCCATGAATACGTTTCGCCTCTCATCCAAGAGGCTTCCTCAGTTCGTGCCTTTCTGACTAGACCAAGCTAGTCTGACTGGCTGGTGATGAGACTCAGAATTTATCCTCTAGGAGTCATTGTCAGAGCTATAGATGTCCATGGCTCTTTTGTGTACCGATGTTATGGCCGCGCCCGTCATTATCGGAGCTATTGATATGCGTGGCTCTCCTGTGCTAAGATGTCCAGCCGCGCCTGTCGCCATCGGAGCTATTGATTTGCATTTGTTTAGCAGCGACGGTGGTTGGGGGTGGTAGTTTCGACTTCATTGTTCAGTGGTCATGAGAGTGGTTGGAGCCGTTAGTGAGCGACTGTTGTTCTTGGAGGCTAGGCTTCTTGAGTCTCCTGGGTAGAGATGAAAGGACGGCATTGTAAGTGGGAGATAGGTGGTGTCGCAGACCTCCTCCTCTGTTGAGGGATGGTTTTTCCAGTTTCACATAGATGGCTTCCTTCACCCCTCTTTCAAACCATCTACCTTCTCTGTCCAAAATGTGTACGTTGCTGTCCTGGAAGGAGTGTGTCTTCTCCTTTAGGTGTAGATAGACTGCTGAGTCTTGTCCTGAGGAGTTTGGCCTTCTGTGTTGGTCCATCCGTTTGTGTAGTGGTTGTTTGGTTTCTCCTATGTATAGTAGGTCAGTGCAATCCTCATTGCATTGTACAGCATACACCAGATTGCTTTTCCGGGTGTGTGGTACACGGTCTTTGGGATGAACCAGTCTTTGTCGGAGTGTGTTGCTGGGTTTGAAGTATACCGGGATGCGGTGTTTGTTAAAAATTCCCCTGAGTTTCTCGGAGACCCCAGAAACATATGGGATGACTGTGTTATTCCTTCTGTTCCTCTTCTCCTCGTCGCTCACCCGGTTGGTCTTTCTGGAACGTGTTGCAGTTTTCACAAAGGTCCAACTGGGGTAGCCGCAGGTTTTTAAAGCCCCCCTCAGGTGTTTGTGTTCTTCCTGTTGGGCCTGAGTGCTGCTGGGCACATTGTCAGCTCTGTGTTGCAGAGTTCTGATGATGCCCAGTTTGTGTTCCAGAGGGTGGTGTGAGTCGAAAAGTAGATATTGGTCTGTGTGTGTAGGTTTCCTGTAAACCCCAATGTGGAGGCTCCCGTCTTCCCCAATGTGGACGTCACAGTCCAAGAAGGGCAAACTGTTGTTCTTTACGTCTTCCCTTGTGAACTTAATGTTCTTGTCCACTGAGTTGATGTGGTTGGTAAACGCTTGCACCTCTTGTGTTTGGATTTTGACCCATGTGTCGTCCACACATCTGAACCAGTGGCTCGGAGGTGTTCCTCTGAAGGAGTTCAGGGCCCTGTGTTCTACCTCTTCCATATATAAGTTGGCCACAATGGGCGATACTGGTGAGCCCATTGCACAGCCGTGTTTCTGTCTGTAAAACTGGCCCCTGAATTGGAAATTATTCACAGAATTATTCGCAGACACGTCATAGCCATTTCATGGAAAAGCGAGGCAGGCTGTTTTTTTGTGGAATACAGACATTCCAGAAACTCCTGGCAAAGCAAAAGTAAGAAAACACATTAATTTATAAAAAGAAATCATTATCGGAATCAGAGGAATCAGAATCAATCTCCGGAGGTGGTGAAGTGGGAGGGCGTTGGAAACACTCAGGTGTATGTAAGACAGAGTATTTGACCATTTGGTGTGAAACAGAGCGTTCTATGGCTTTCATGGCCAGGCCTCTGAGGCAGGGGATGACACAGCATCCACACATTGCGAGGACCACAAGGGCAATGGCTATAATACTTGTAGCGTCAGTTGATGTACAGTTAAAATGGACGTCTTTCCCATAGCCTGCTGTGGTGTTTCCACTGGATGTGAGCTGGGTGGAGCCCTCCCGCAGCAGCAGGCAGGGCCAAAAAAACAAAAGCAGGTAGTGTATGATGAGCTCGTGAGTCTCTTGAAGTGATGTGTGTGTGTGTTCGTTGCACAGGGAGCAGAGTTTGTCGTACACCACTATGTGGCGTCAACCCGTTGGTTGCACTCTCCTGCGTTTCTCCTCTTCTCTTTGTCAACCAAGGTCAATGTTTCACCTGTGTCTGTGTGCTTCTGGTGTAAGGCAGGCGAGAAGTCGTCAAAGAGTTCGGGAACCTTCCTGCAGTGGCTGGCATGTGTCCAAGTGGCCCTTTCGGCGACCTTTACAGCTGTGTGGGTGGTCAACAGGACCTGGAATGGACCTTGCCAGCTTCTGGATTGCCAGTGCTTTCGTCTCAGCTCCTTTACCACTACCCAGTCTCCTGGCTGCAAGTCGTGCAGGGGCTCATAGGCTGGTGATGGGAGGGCTGACTTTACCTGTTGAGAGATTTGGGAGAGAACAGCAGAGAGATTTTTACAATACTGATGTACATGATCTTCGCACAGCGCAGCGCAGTGGAGGGGAGGGGCCTGTTTACAGGCTCTACCCCTAGAGATGGTGGCCGTCCAAACAGGATCTCAAATGGGCTTATGTTACTTCTGGACCTTTTCCTCATTCTCATATAGGTCAGTACTCTGGGTAATGCCTGTACCCATGATAGGCCTGTTTCTTCACAGCATTTCGCCAGTTTTGTTTTTAGAGTCCCATTTTCTCTTTCCACTGCTCCTGCACTGGCGGGATGATAAGCGCAGTGTTTCCTTAGGTCAATTCCCAAAAATTCCTCAACTTGCTCAACGGCTGCATCGACAAAATGGGAGCCGTTGTCTCTGCTTATCTGGGTTGGAATACCCATTTAGGAGTGATTTCTGTCAATAATGCCTTAGCTTCTGTGTTACCACTTGGATGTTTAGCCGGGAAAGCTTCCACCCATTTTGACCACATGTCTACCATCACTAAGCAATATTTCTTCCCTTCTGCAGGTGTTAATTCAATGAAGTCCATCATCAAATATTCGAATGGTCTATCTGGTGGAGGGTGTGCAGCTTGTATGAGTGGTGTTGTTTTACCTGCATTGTGAGTAGCACAAGTCATGCATGACTGACAATATTTTTGGGCATACACAGAGAACCTTTTTGTTACCCAATGCTGTGTTAAGGACGCAAACATCCCCCCTTTCGACACATGATCCAAGCCGTGCGTCAGCTTTGCAAAGTGAGGGAAAAAACGTTTGGGAAGACAGGGTTTGCCATCTGGTCCCCACCACATGTCATCTATCAGCGTGGAACCACAGGTGCACCATGGTTGTTTCTCCTGCGGAGTAGCAAAGGACTGAAGCATGTGAGAGAAGAGGGAACAGAAACAGGGACAGACACAAACTGGGAGCATTCAGGCAATGGAAGCAGCGCTGTGACTTTTGCAGCGGCATCCGCTCTGGCGTTGCCTTAGGAGACAAAATCTGTGCTGTTAGTGTGTGCCTGACATTTACAGACAGCAATAGATATAGGTAGCAAAATAGCATCAAATAAGCCAGTGACCTTGTCGTGATGTAGAATAAGTTTGCCATCTGACTTTAGAAATTTCCTGTGTTTCCACAGAGCACCGAAATCATGTACTACGCCAAATGCATACCTAGAGTCTGTGTAAATGGTCACCGTCTTACCTTCAGCCAATTTGCATGCCTCCGTCAGTGTAACAAGTTCAGCTGCTTGAGCAGAGAGGTGGAAGGGTAAAGGTTCGGCAAGCAAGGTTTCATGGGGAGAGCAAACAGCATAGCCAACATTGTTCTGACCAGAGTGAGGGTCACGAGAGGTGGAACCATCAACAAACATGACAAAGTCAGGGTTAAATAACGGCACTTCCTGGAGGTCAGGACGGGGAGTGCAGGCCTGCTGGAGGACAGTTACACAATTATGTTCTTCCCTATCCCCAGGAGTAGGCAGGAGAGTAGCAGGGTTGAGGACAGTGCATCATTTAACGATGATGTTGGGCATGTTAGGTAGGACTGTATTGTATCTAAGCCAGCATGCTGTGGAAAGATGAGAGGTCTTTTGTTCAAGCAGTATCATAGAGACAGCATGCGGAACAAGCAGAGTCATGTCATTGTAGCCAACAATTTCTCTAGACGTCATCACAGCTTTTTCAACAGCAGCAACAGCCCTGAGACAGTGGGGGAAGCCGGCTGTGACAGGGTCGAGCTTAGCCGAAAAATAAGCAACTGGTCTTAGTTTCCCTTCATGATCCTGTAAAAGGACAGATGCCATACAGCCGTGTCTTTCGTCTACAGTCTGTGTGAATGGTCGAGTCAGGTCAGGTAGTCCTAGTGTAGGGGCAGTTTGCAATGTCAGTTTGAGTCTCGCAAAGGCTCGTTCAGCCTCTGGCATCCATACTACCTTGTCATGAGATTGGAGGCCCTTGCCATGAATCATCGCCCCCAAAGGAGCTTCCAATACTGCGTAATTTGGAATGAAATTCCTGAAGTAAGAACACATGCCTAGGAATAACATTAGCTGCCTTTTTGTGACAGGTTTGGCCAAATTCTGTATTGCTTCCACGCGTTTGGGAGAGAGAGATTTGCCCTCTGCTGTGATCACATGACCCAGAAATACAACACTTGTTTGAACAAATTATAATTTGGGCAAACCAATCTTGTGTCCTTCCTGTGCTAGCTGTTTCAGCAATACAATCATGTCTGATTCACATTGCTTATGGGAGGGGCTGCAAATCATGAGGTCATCCACGTGTTGTAACAAGGCCATCCCTGGTGTTGGGCAAAGTGGTACGAGGCTGTGTTGAAGAGCCTCATTGTAAATGGTGGGACTTTCACAATAGTCTTGGCACAATTGCGTGAATGTGTAGCTTTGCCGTTGAAATTGAACGCAAACCAAAACTGGCTATCCAGATGGACCGGGACACTGAAAAATGCATTTGATAAGTCGACGACCGAAAAATAGACAGCGTCCGACGGAACTTGAGACAAAATTGTGTATGGGTTTGGAACATTAGGTGCACGCGGTTGCACCGCTGCATTCACAGCCTGCAGGTCTTGTACAAATCGCCACTTGATTGGTTGGTCTTTGTCTCTGATTTTCTTTACAGGAAATAAAGAAGTACGTACTGGTGAATTCTCACAGGGAACAATTACTCCTGCATCTTTGAGAGATTCGAACACTGGTGTTATGCCATCTATGGCCTCCTGCTTCAGTGGGTACTGTTGTTTGCAAGGCCTAAATGTAGATTTTGGAGTGATCACCACAGGCTCACAGCCTTTGGTAAGGCCCACATCATACTTGTGAGCTGCCCAAAGAGATTTTGGAACCTCCTGCAAGGCAGGTATGTTAGCGGCCTCCGTGTTGAACCAGTAAATATGTCCTTGGGGCCCATGGTCTGGCACCAGCTGAGCCAGACCGTTCGGCATGTACGGATATTTGGAAACCCTTTTTGTAGCAGCCATGTGCTGGAGAGAACAAGGGGGACAGATCAGACGTTGGTGCCCACTCACTAATGCGAGAGCACTCGGCCTCAAAGAGGCCCAGATCCACCCACTTGTCTCGCTTATGCTTGGCCAACGAGATATGTAGCCTAGCTCCTCTAACCCTGTACAAATCATCCTGCTCTGTTGTGAGCGAAACAGCTGCTGCACATCTATGTTGTGTCCAATAAATGGTAGTGATTGAAAGCCTGTCATATTTCTGGTGGTACCATGTGTGCTTATATTGCTCATCCGGCCCTTCTGACACATAAAAGGTGCAATACAGATCCTCCGGTGTCATAAGGTCAGTGCTAATAGGGGAGATTCGTCGCTCCACCTCGATCATCATTTCATACTTGATTTACTGTTGTTGTAGTTTCCACTCGTAGGCATACAGCAAATGTTGTGGACTGTAATGCACTAGTGAGTGAGAAATATCAGGGCCCAATTTGGACACTTTACGAATTTTGATGCCCTCTGGTGTGGAAATTAGGCATATGCCCATTTTACATATCAGGTCTCTGCCCATGAGATTCATGGGGCACAGATCTGACAGCAAAAAGGCATGCATAAGTTTGGAATTTGGAGCATCCTCGCAATTGAGTGGCATGGTGATGCTTTCTTTAACCCTTTGGCCTGATGCGCCCATAGAGTAAACATGGTTTCCACTCATTTCTGGTTTGTTTGGGAATTCTGATGCCCTAATCACGGAGTTTGTCGCCCCGGAATCGACTAGAAAAACTATTTTCTATCCTCTCACTATCAATGTATATTCGGGCAGTTTCTTAAATGCCCCTGATGTGTACTTAACATAGGTGCCGTGTGTCCCTTTATCAGTAGCAGCATTGGCAAGCATGTCTTCATTGCTATGAACGGTGTGAGCAAGCATGTCTTCATTGCAGCAGTGTGTGAAATCCTATTTGTGTATGTGGTGATGCAATACCTCTCTCCGATGGTGTTAGTCGCAGCTCATTGTCCAGAGGCCTTCCCTCTCCACCCTCCACCGATCGTCGTCAGTCTGATTTGTTGTTGTTGTTGGCAGATTGATGTGATGCCCGCTGACCACCCGTTCTTCTGCTCAGGCAATCACGTGCCCAGTGTCCCTTCTGACCGCAGTGGTAGCACACATCGTCTTGCTCAGGATTCCGTCCGAAACCATGTCCACGGTCTCCACCCCGCCTATCATTGAAGTTGCCTCGTCCCCTACCTCCTCGTCCTCTGCCACCTCTCCCACCATTGCCAACAGCGTGATACATATGGAGTTCCTTCTGAACTGGTCCATGCTGATGTTGACGGGTTCTGTTGGCAATGGGAGAAAAGCTAGGGGGTTCATCGTCGTACTTCAGCCCAGTCGCACCGAACAAAGGACCTGGTAATTGGGGCAGAGGCGGGACAGAGGAGTCCACTGGATACCCGGATGCCCGTGGTGCTGATGGTTGGGCAACCGGTCTGGCTTCAGGCGGAGGGTGTTGAGGTTCCGGTGGAGCCTGCAGATGTGTGTACGGTGGTGGCTGGGGTTGGTCTGGGGCTTGGTGACGGATCAGTGGGTGGGTGTCGAGGTCAGGGTCCAGCGAAGAGGTGTGTGAGTATGGGGTTTTGGTTTCATGTGTATAACTATTCTGTGTATTACTATTTTTTCCCCTTTTGAACTGGGTAGTTCTTTCTGTAACTTCTTCCTTTCTCGTGTCTCTGCTTCCTTTTTCCACTTATTCAAACATTCAGTGTGTTTCAATGTCTTCTCAATCTTCACTGACACTTTCTTTTTCTTTCTCTGTTCACTTTCTTTTTCTTTCAGCTTCACTTCTAATTCATTGAGTCTTTTCTTACTCAATGATCCTCCCTCTGGGAATTCAAATTTCTTTACCCATGTTGATAGACAACTCACACTTCTTTTGCCCCACTTATTCCTCATAATATCCACAATCGGGCCCTCAGGAGGTCCCTTTGTTCCTTTATTCCCCATCCCGGATGAGGAACCTGTGCACAGTTCTCTTACAATACAGACGTCTCTGTAAGGGATTGGTTTGTTTATGGCACAACCCATCTGAAAGCAATTGTCGGTTCGTTTTACGGCACAACCAATCTGAAAGCAATTTATCTTGTTCTAAGTCCCGGACTTAGAAATGGCCCTCGATCATTATGACAAATATGATGAACCTTGGTGCGAAATTAGGTGAAATTTCAAAACTCACGAGTATCTAATTCAGTTGTTAATTGAGTTCGTGGAATCCCAGTGGTGACGGTCCGGGGCCTCCGGCAGCCAGCCCTCGTGTCTCATAATGCCGAGTTTGAGGCTGGAAATCTCTTCTCAGGGTGGCCAGCCACTGTCTGCCTTCGTCCCAGACGATCACTCAAGGGATCCCACTTCTGACACCAAATTGTTGCGGAAACAAAAACATTTTGTCTTTGCAACGTCTCTGGTGAGAATTGGAATAACAGACAAATGAGGAAGAGTTGTTTATCTGAATTTAATTCTTGCAAGAGGAGCAACGTCGTAACAGAGTGCTATGCAGTCTGTCAGAGAAGCTCAAACAGGGGTAGTCCCGCAGCCATGTTTATACACAGAAAACAGGAAAGGGAGAAAGGGAAACGGAATGTTTCGTGGTTACACCTTAGGTAGAAAGCCAGTCCAGACCAGTTCTTGGTTTGCGTTTGGATATCGGTCGTGGCCCAAAGTGGTTTCTGATAGCAGAAGTTCAACAAAAGTGCAAGTACAGGACAAACAGATGATCTCTAATGGCAGAAGTTCAACAAAAGTGCAAGTCTAAATTTTGCCATTACAGGAGCTGCAGTAGTCAATGTGTGATATAACAAGAGCCTGTACCAGGAGTTGTGCTGCATGCTCAGACAGGTAGCGTCTAATTTTCCTGATATTGTACAAGGCAATTCGGCACGACTGAGCAATCGAGGCCATGTGAACCTTAAAGGTTAGTTGGTCATCAATCATGACACCCAGGTTTCAGGCAGACTTTGTGGGCATGAGTTGGGTTGATCCGAGCTAGATATTGATCTGTTGTTGTAACGCTGGACTGGCTGGGATGACAAGGAGCGCCGTCTTAGATAGGTTAAGCTGAAGGTGGTGTTCTTTCATCCATGTAGAGATACCAGCAAGTCATGATGATATCCGTACTGAGACTGTGAGGTCATCTGGCGGAAATGATAGAAAGAGCTGTGCATTGTCAGCATAGCAATGATATGAAAAACCATAGGAGCGGATGATTGCACCAAGTGAGGTTGTATATATTGAGAAGAGAAGTGGACCGAGCTTTGACCCATGAGGTACTCCTGTGGATAAGCCGTGCGGTTTGGACACTTCTCCCCTCCAAGATAATCAAAAAGATCTCCCTGAGAGGTAGGACATTAATCAGCAGAGGGCAGATCCTGTGATACCAAGCTCAGTGAGTGTGGAGAGGAGGATTTGATGATTAACCATGTCTAAGGCAGCTGAAAGATGTAGCAGCAATGAAGTTGATGACTGACCAGCAGCTGTAGCCAAACGCAGTGAGTGATTGTATCACCGACAGGAGTGCAGTCTCGGTAGAGTGATTCTGCTTAAAGCCAGACTGATTTGGATCGTACAAAGTGTTCTCAGAAAGGAATTCAGAGACTTGGTTAAAGACCGTGCACTCAAGTATTTTTGAAAGAAAGGGTCAGAGTGAAACCGGTCTGTAGTTTTCAACCTGGGCTGGGTTTAGTGTAGGTTTTTTTTGAGCAGCGGGGTGACCCGAGCTTGCTTAAATGCAGTGGGGAACACACCCATTGATGATGTGTGTGACTGCAGGGTTAAGTGCACGGGCAATGGTCTGTAGGAGGTTGGATGGTATCAGGTCCAGCAGACAGTTAGTGGGACAAGAGTCCAGCAGAAGCTTGGAGACTTCCTCCCCGGTCAGGGGGGAGAATGAGGTGAGTGGGGCACTGTTAGCTGGCAGCGGCAGTCAGAGTTGGTCACGCACAGAGAACTGTTACTGATGGCAGAACCTATCAGTAAAGTACGAGGTGAACACATCGGGAGTGAGCAGCATGGAGGGCGGAGGAGGAGGTGGATTGAGGAATGAGTTAAAAGCAGTAAATTTATTTCTAATTTTTCCCTTTTTCTCCCAATTTAGTGGCCAATCGATCCCTATTCTAGTTCCAACACCCACCCTCGTACTGCATGCGTTCGCCAACTGCATCTCTCCAGCCAGCAGTCTTGAAGGAGACGCCTCACCACTTCCGTGACAAGGCAAATCCAGGCCGAACCACTGCTTTTACCCACACACACAGAGATGCATTCATGTGACGAACACAAACCGACTCCGTCCCCCTCCCGAAGACAACGTTGCCAATTATTGCTGCTTCATCGAGTCCGGCCATAGTCGGATCTGATGAGACCGAGGCGCAAACCCCGGTCCCCAGTGGGCAACTGCATTGACACAAAGCCGATGCTTAGACCGCTACACCACCGCGGACCCCAGAAAAACCTTTTTTCGAGCATCAGTGGCACCACAGAACTGGTCCTGATAGTAAGTGATCTTAGCTGTGTTTAAGCTGGAGAAGAATGATGCTAGGAGATACTGATAGTCACTGAGGTAAGTGGACTCTCTGGTTTTATGCCATTTTCTCTCTGCCGCTCTGAGCCCCACCCTTTGCTCTCTGATGACCTCGGTGAGCCATGGACTGGGGGGGTGGGGGATGCGTTTCAAGCAGGATTGGATGCTAGAGGGCAGAGATTGTTAAGAGAGGAGGTTAGTGAGGAACAGAATGTCTGTAGCCTCGTTGACAGTGAGTGAAGAGAATTCATTATGAGGAGGCATGGAAGCCAAGACCTCATTGGAGAGCTGGGTCGGTGTAAGGGACTGGAAGTTTTCGCGGAAGGAGACCCTTTGTGGAGGAATGTGAGGATGTTCTAGTAAGGAGGTCTTGAATTGAATAAAGAAGTGGTCTGACAGATGTAGGGGGTGACAGTCAGATTTGCTGTGGGGCAGTCCCGAGTCAAAATCAGATCAAGTATTGCCTGCTTTGTGTGTGGGAGGGGTAGGGACCTGTCTGAGGACAGAAGAGACAGGTAGTCAATCGCTTGGGTTTTGTCAGTAAGGATAATCATGTGTCCCATGGTAATCAGTGGTGTGTCATCGTCAGGAGTAGCTCTTGTGACTGCATGCACTGGCATGGACCTGTTTCTCCTCCTCTTTCTCCTTGCTGCGAATGCTCTGCATTTTAAAAAACATGACTGACAGCAACAGGAGAGCATTAATAGGAGATGAAAATATAGATTAGTTGACTGATTGATGAACGAAGAGCAAAATGGGACAGTTTTGCCAACTGTTGTTTTTTGACTGGCTGTTTTTGTCTCTCTTTGTTTTTGTGCCTTCAGACGGCCTGTAGTTGTCTGCGTGGTTTTGCTGGATCAGGAAGGGTCTGCTTCCCACTCAACCCCTGCCAGACTGTAAGTCCTACGGATGCTCTCTCTGTCTCCCTGTGTGTGTGTGTGTGTGTGTGTGTGTGTGTGTGTGTGTAGGATAATGGCGGCTGTGGCAGGTATGCTAGGTGTGTGTAGCTGAGTCAGGGGAAGAGGAACTGCTCCCACTCTTGTTTCTGTTTTTTGAGAGGGGTGGGTTGATGTAATCTAGCTGAAATAACTGTGTGTGTGTGTGTGTGTAGGATAATGGCGGCTGTGACAGGTATGCTAGGTGTGTGTACCTGGGTCAGGGGAAGAGGAACTGCTCCTGTTTACCATCGTTCACCGGCGACGGAATCACCTGCCTGGGAAGAACCTTCACAGTGAGTCACATGACCAAGCGCACCACCACGCCCCCCTTTTAGAAGAAATTACCATGCTGTCTGTTTGTCTGTCTTTTAGGAGATCTACCGTCGGCCAGAAAATGCTTTCTTCCACAATTTGTTACAGGTTAGTTTACCTCCAGTAAATCCGTGTGTATTAGTTCGTATATACCTGCATGTAGTAGTATGTACTAGTGTGTACTGGTATACACCAGCCTGTACCAGTATGTCTTACTGTGTGTGTCACTGCTACATGTAATTCACCCTCACAGTGAGGCAGGAGGCCGGACAACAGAAGAACCTAACCTCGCAGGAAAACCTACTCTTCACTGACTACTGCTTTCTAGCAATTACCCCAGAGAAGATCCTAAAGAGAATAGAATATATCAGATTAGAATAGATTAAAGTTATTAAATTAGATTATGAAATATTAAATTGGATTACATTCTCTTGGATAAATGGAATCTTTGCAGCAGTAGCAAAAAGGGAAGGAAAATGGAAGAAAAAGGGTTTAAATCCAAAAGGAGAACATTTCTGATTGGAAATGTCAGGATGGAGAACTGCTACAAGACGGACTAGCTAGCTGGCTGAAGTTGCGTCAGTAACACTGGATAAATATTCCTGTCTCACATCCATCTCCAAGTCCTGTATCCCTGTTAGATATTATCAGCTGACGTAGGTTTGTAGGCGTGTGAGCCCGATGTCTGTAAATAAATTCCAACCGTTCCAGCAGTATCGTGGGATTGTTTGGTAGCTAGTGGAAGGAAGCGCTACATCCAAAAACTGCACACTCCGCCATGTTTGCTGTCAAAACCTTTACCTATGCTAATGCAAACTCACTCTCTGGACTGACAAGTCTGCTCTGCGCTGGAGGTTTCAGGTGTCTTCGCCCACCCTGCATTTATGTATTAGACAGTGACTGGCTTTCGAATTTATGAGGTACCAAATCTAGCTTGCGTACGTTTGAATCTCAGATTTTAGGGAAGTGCACAGACGGCTCTTCCTCCAGTACAGGAATGTGAAAACACTGCTCTAGTGACAAAGGTACAAGTCAGTATAGTCAAGGCCATACATTTAGGAGACACAAACGTAGGAGAAACACATGTTGGAGTGGAGGGTACTTTAAAAGAAGAAATGTAGTTCTGCTCTGCAGTCAGATCTTGTTTTGTACATTTGTGGTTTTGTTTTGGAGTTCAGTTTCTGATCACAGCTCCATTCGCATCAATCAGAAACCCTTGCCGTGTGAGCTAGTCCACATGGTGTTTGTGGTGACCATGTGTGCAATATTTCTTGGCAGTTTTAGTCTTTCCGTGATAGTTAGGTGGAGAGAAAAAGGAAACGTTGGGAGGGAAAAAGAAGGACACACCATATTTGTTTTTTGCTGGATGACCTTCATGTCAGCCTTTAAAAGTGATTGGTACGCATCGTCACCAAGCTCCAACGTTTCTGTCAGACTGGCCTGACACACTGCCTGACGTTCCACATGAGCAGAAAGCCTGCAGGACCTCAGGACCCGCAGGGCTCCAGATGGCGACTAAAATGGTCGCCAATGCGACTAACTTTTTAATTTTGCATCCCTTTTTTTCCCTGCCAGTTGCCAGTGGCCACAATTACCCACAAGCAAAAAAAAAAACTCAATGGCCATACGTTTTGTTTGTGTACTGAACTGACATCTCCTCTTGCGCCTGCACCCACCTGGCCCGTCGTGTGAATCCCTGTACGGTTTCCAATACATAAACTCGGCCTGCGCTCCTGGCCTGCGGCTGGTGAAGTGTCGGCTGTACACATGAACAGAAGCCGTGGTTGAAGATAGTTTAGCGTCACGTTTATCGGGTTAAACATTTTAAATGTTCACTTTATGACCGGTGTTTAGTTGGAGGTAGTTTGAATTTAGAAGTTAGATGTAGCTAACTGGAGCTAACCTCAAGTGGAGGAGTTCAAGTATCTCGGGGTCTTGTTAGCCAGCTGGCAAGAAAACGAAATGCGCAAACGAAAAACATCAGACTTTTTTCTCACTCCCTGCCCGTCCAAACCCAGCCTCCTCTACATCAGATGCTGGCGAGGTGGAGACCAACTCGACCAGTGAACGTTCTCAAGTGACATGTGCGTCATCCCAGCCCGATTCAGTCAGTGTGCCGTCCTTTACAGATGATGATGACCAAGTGCAGCACAGTGACTGGAGTCTTCCTCTCCCGTCCCTGCAGCTCCCATCTCTACAAGACAGTTTAAATCAGCTGGGCTACAAGAGTTCCCCTGGTCACGTTATGACAAGGGGACAATGTGCTGCACGTTTTGTGCTCAAGTAAGACAAGAGATTGCTGGTAGAACAGAGTTCGTTAGCGGTTCGAGTCATTTTAGAAAAGGAACTGTGAAGAAGCGTGGTGACAGTAAAGAAAACATAAAAACGCCAAGGGATTGTGTTGTTGCTCGGTCTGCTTCAACACAGCTGACTCAAATGATCAACTCATTATGAAGACGGTTAATAACAACCTGATCATGTAAATCAGCTGTGTTGGAGCAGGGCGAGATCTAGAACATGCAGGACAGGTAGTCCTCCAGGAGAGGTTTGGGAAACGCTGGTGTAGACTATGGAAGGCAGAGCAAACAAAGGCAGACGGTACAGCGGGGAAAGAAGAAGCAGTGGGAGGCAGCCCTTTAACAGTGTTGCGTATGACATCACTATATTCTGGCTCCTGAAAGTTTGATTTGGCTCCTACATATTTTGGGGCTCCTATATATAATTTATTTATTCATTCATTCATTCATTCATTCATTTATTTATGCCTGGAGCCCTGACTCGGTTTGACAATATTAACCCACTTTGGTAGGAAATAACTGAAGACTGTCGCCATCTTGTCACTTTTTTCCCAGGCTGTTTTACCAGTTTCAGACCTCTCAGAACGTCGCTTCACTGTGTTTGTTCCCTTGGAGGAAACCAATAAAGACTTCTCTGTACGTACAAACACTGCATATTAAAGGTTCCTATTGTCATAGTAATACGGCGACTACTACATATACTAATACCACTAGTACTAGTACTTCTATTACTATTATGACTTATTCTAATACTATATTCCCCTACTACTACAGATGCTAATACGACTATTACTACTACTACCACTATTAAATGTATTGTTACTGTTACTACTATTAGATCTTGAAAATGTATAGTGTTTACAGAACAACACAACAAGGTTCAAACACCAGTCAATACAACATGCTAAGTAAAACATTCTACACAACCATGAGCAGACCAGATAGTAGTCTTCATCTCCAGCTGCAGACACTGATGATCAGCTAACAGCAAGGATTAGAGAACATGGAAAAAAGAATTAAAGATGTTCAGATATTCCAAACACAAATCACAGGATATGGAAAATGATATCGACCCAGAAAATAATTTGTTCAACAACATCAACAACTGTCTATACTACACCGATGATCCATTTTTTTTATATCCGCCCCCCTTTCCTTTTTCTCCCCAATTGTACCCCACTCCTCCGAGCTGGCCCTGTCGCTCCTTCTCCCCCTTTGCTGATCCGGGGAGGCTGCAGACTACCACATGCCTCCTCCGATACATGTGGAGTCACCAGCCGCTTCTTTTCACCTGACAGTGAGGTGTTTCACCAGGGAGACATAGTTCATGGGAGGATCACGCTATTCCCCCCAGTTCCCCCTCCTCCCCAAACAGGCACCCCGACCGACCAGAGGAGGCGCTAGTGCAGTGACCAGCACACATACCCACATCCAGCTTCCCACCTGCAGACACGGCCGATTGTGTCTGTAGGGATGCCCGACCAAGCTGGAGGTAACACGGGGATTCGAATCAGCGATCCCCGTGTCACAGCGACAATACTCTTATCACAGTAAATATAGCCTTACTAAACCTCAGGTGTTTGGCAGGAAAAACATTTTAATCAATGATTTTATCATCAAGCACAATCACATCTTATTGTTTTAATTGAAACCTGATGAGACCAAGACACCAGTGCAACTGTTCTTACTAAGTCAACCCCTGCCAACTTCAGTTTGGTGAGAGAAACCAGACAGCATAAGAAAGGAGGTGGAGTTGCCGTTTTGTTTAATGATTCGCTCCAATGCAAGGAGATATCTAATGGAGATGTTGCTTCTTTTGAATATGTGGCTCTTCAGTTGAATTCCTCTTCTTGAGTTATAGTTCTTAATATCTACAGGCCACCTGAATACAACGCAAACTTTATTGATGACTTAACTGAGCTGCTGTCTATAACCTGTATTGAATATGACAGTGTAGTTACCGCTGGTGATTTAAACATCCATGCTGACAACCCCCAAGATAGAGGAACTACACAACTGTGTTGTGTTCTTGATAACTATGGACTGACTCAGCATGTGACGGAGCCCACACACAACAAGGGCCACCTCTGGACTTACTTATCTCCAAGGGTCTGAACATTTCTAAGGTTGTGGTGACTGGTGTTGCTCTCTCCAATCATTCCTGTGTTTTCTTTGAGAATACTATCTCCATGAACACAAATACTCAAACAAAATGGCATATCACTGAACACACCAGTAAAATATTTATTCAGGCTTTCTCTTCCACACCCACCCTCTCTCAGGTCTCAGTCAGTGAGCTCGTAGACCATTTTAATTCTAATATTACAGATGTTATCGATGCTATTGCACCTGTTAAGGTGAAAGTGGTCTCTGGTAAGAAAAGATCTCCATGGAGATGTGCCCCACTGGTCAGAATAGATAAAAGGAGTTTTTTTTTAAAGCTGAATGCAAATGGCGAAAAAGAAATGTACTGTTCATTATGAAATCTATAAATAGAGACTGCACATTTATAATTCTGAACTGAGAAATGCAAGGCAGTCCTACTTCTCTGACATCATTGCCAAAAACAAATATAATGTATGTGCCTCGTTTGCTACTATTAACAGACCAACAAACCCTCCTGTGGTAGTAGTCTGAATTTCTACCTACCAGGTCCTTCAATGAATTTCCCTCCTTCTTCAATGACAAAATTCAGAAAATTAAACTGGCAGTCAGTGCCTCCATAGTAGGTAGTTTGAGTTGTCCCTGTGTCCACCTAAAATCCTTTCAAAGAGCATGACACAATTTGATCCCGTCAACCATAAAACCTTGGGGGACATCTGAAATCCTCCTCCTGCTGCCTTGGTATTCGACCGACAGGCTTTTTCAAAAACGTTTCAAATTGCATGGCCTCAGATCTTCTACAAATTGTCAACACATCTCTTCTTTCAGGTCTCTTCCCACAGGCCCTGAAAACTGCAGTCATCAAGCCACTCTTAAAAAAGAATAACCTGGGCGTCCAGGTAGTGTAGCGGTCTGTTCTGTTGCCTACCAACACGGAGATTGCCGGTTCGAATCCCTGTGTTACCTCCGGCTTGGTCGGACATCCCTACAGACACAATTAGCCGTGTCTGCAGGTGGGAAGCCAGATGTGGGTATGTGTCCTGGTTGCTGTACTAGCGCTTTCTCTGGTTGGTTGGGGCACCTGGCCGGGGCGCCTGGTCGGGGGGGTAACGGGGGAGTAGCGTGATCCTCCCATGAACTATGTCTCCCTGGTGAAACTCCTCACTGTCAGGTGAAAAGAACCGGCTGGCAACTCCACATTGTATCAGAGGAGGCGTGTGGTAGTCTGCAGCCCTCCCCGGATCGGCAGAGGAGATGGAGCAGTGACCAGGATGGCTCACAAGAGTAGGGTAATTGGCCAAGTACAACTGGGGCGAAAAAGGGGGAAAAAATCCAAAACAAAGAATATCTTGACCAGGGGTGGGCAATCTTATTCAGAAAGGGCCAGTGTGGGTGAAGGTTTTTGTTCCAGCCAAGCAGTTACACACCTGATCCCACTAATCAACCAGTAGAATCTTTGCTGAGGAACTTGATTTGGAGACACTTAAAGAAAAGGGACTGCTTTTTGTCTATAGATAATTGCAAATCTGAGCAGACAAAAATGACATGTGGAGTGCCCCAAGGCTCCATGCTGGGTTTGCTTCTGTTTAACATCTATATGCTCCCACTAGTCCAAATTATGGTAATAATTATGTAAACGACACACAGATTTACATAATCATATCACTATAATCCCATATAAGCACTGAGTAATTGCAATGAACAAATCAATGATTGGAGATCTCTGAATTTTCTTCAGTTAAACAAAGATAAAACTGAAGTAAGTGATTGTCTTTGGAACCAAGGAAGATCGATTAAAAGTCAGCTCTCAGCTACAATTGGTTATGTTAAAAACCACAATCCAAGCCAGAAATCTGGGTCTAGTCAGGGACTCAGACTTGAATTCCAATAACCACATTAAGATAATTATAAAGTCAGCTTACCATCATCACCTGACGAATATATCAAGAATTAAAGGATTTATGTCTCAACAGGATTTGGAAAAACTTGTCCATGCATTTATCTTCACTTGATTCGACTACTGTAATGGTGTCTTCCCAGGTCTAAAAGATTGATCAAAAAGCTGCAGCTGATTCAGAACGCTGCTGTTCGAGTCCTTACTAAGACCACAAGAGTGGGTCACATCATAACAGTCCTGAGGCCACTACACTGGCACGCTGTCCATCAAACAATTGATTTTAAAACTCTGCTCTTGGTTTATAAAGCACTGAATGGTTTAGGTCCAAAATACATTTCTGATCTACTGCTACGCTATGAACTATCCAGACATCTCAGATCATCTGGGACAGGTCTGCTTTCTGTCCCCAAAGTCAAAACTAAACATGGAGAGGCAGCTTTCAATTTCTATGCACCACATATCTGGAACAAACAGGTCTGCTGCAACTCTCAGTTCTTTTAAATCAAGGCTGAAGACTTTCCTGTTTGCCGCTGCCTACGATTAACTAAATTTGAAGCTTTTTTCATCTTACACTGCACTGTAATATGTACTCTCGTTTTATTTCTTTTTAGGTGTCTTTATATTGCCTTATATTGCTTTTCTTAATGCCTTTAATGTTTTATGTAAAGCACTTGATAGAAAGTTGATACCTACCCCAGCTTGGGGTAGGTGTCAACTTTCTATGCAGAATTTCACCACTTTAATTCTACCTGCCTGTGTGTGTATAGATACCAAGGGTGGCTGTGTTGTCTCAGATAGTTCAGTATCACATCATCAGATGTGAGACTTTGACCCTCAGCGACCTCAAAACCACCAGCCAGGCCGTCACCTTGTCAGGACAAACACTGAGGTTTACTGTCCATGAGGTGAATACACATTCACACTCACATGTATAGACACATCAAGCTGACAAACACCAAGCTATACTTCTGTCTGTGCACGTAAACTTGTGTGCGTGCGTGCGTGCGTGTGTGTGTGTGTGTGTGTGTGTGTGTGTGTGTAGGGGTCTGTGTTTATTAATAATGTGTCCAGGATAGTAAGAAGTGACTTCCTAACCACCGATGGAGTGATCCACCATATCGACAAAATCCTGACTCCACTGACCATCAAGACCCCACCTCTCCTCAAGGTAGTGTTGCAGCTGTATGTTGGTTTATTTTTCCACATAATGTCTCAGCAAATATATTTACAGTATTTCGAGGTAACGTTACCATAAAAGCACTGATCTTTAAAGGAAATAAGACTTTCCAAGAGAGCCATTCCATAGACATCTGTCTAGTTCTGGTGTTCCTGGTGGAGCAGCAGTCACACTGAGCCAGAAGCAGCACCCATTCACCACCTCCATCAGCAGAGATTCAGTAGAATGAAACTGTCACGCTTACTGGTGGGGAACTCAATTGTTGACCTGAATCAGATGCTGATTCAACACTTAAAAGTTTAATGTCATACAAATTACTAAAAACAACAAGCAAAGCGTGGTCCAGATCACAGGCAGGGTTGTTAACAGAGTCAGTCATAAAAGCAGATGAGTCCAAAAATGGTGGCAAAAGCGAAGTCAAAATAGGCTGAGAACGTTATGGGAAAACTAAGAGTGTGGGCAAAACAGGATAGAAATGACAGAGGGATGATCTGGAAAACACAGACTGGGGTTAGATAGACAGGTGACATTAATGATGATGGGAGACAGGGAGACAGGTGAAGGCTAATGGGTTGGCAGCTAAAGTATCAATGAGCAATACCCAATTTCCCCTCGGGGGTGAATAAAGTATTCTGATTCTGATTCTGGCTGAGAGATCAGTAGATGGAGCAGCAGGCAGACTCCAGGACATGCTGGACATAAAACTTCTGGTGTGGGAAGATGGCAAACTCACATTTGCAGCAGCCTCGCCCAGTACCGTCCATGCAGAGGCTTTGTCCACGTCTGCATTTAAGTTTTGTCTTTGTTTGATGGCTGGGAGATCTGGCGCTGGATCGGCTGGGAGAGGTTGGTCTGTCTTGTGGGCCCAGCGACCACGGTGCTGCCTGGAGCTGCGACCGAGGAGGTAACACCGAGGGCGGTCTGACAGGACACGGAAGCGGGGCAGGCTAAGCGAACTGCTAACCCATGCAGACCGACAGTTCCATTAACACTGAGGGCGGTCTGGCGGCGGCCTCACCTGGCGTTGACTGTGGTGCTTTTGGTGTCGTCGTGTGGAGTGCGGGGAGGTGTGTCGAGGGTGTCTGGCTGGGAGAGCTGGCGTTGGATTGGCTGGGGGAGCCTGGTCTGCTGCCTCCGGTGGGCCCAAGGACCACGGCCCAGCCTGGAGCTGTGCCGATTGTTTTTGGATATCGAAACTGTAAGTTTTATAAAGGAAGGTTGGAGATTGATCTATGGTCATTGATTGCGCCTGGTTCAAGGTACTTGGCCAATTACTCCACTCTTCCAAGCTGTGCCAGTCTCTGCTCCACCCCCTCTGCTGATTCGGGGAGGGCTGCAAACTACCACATGCCTCCTCCCATACATGTGGAGTCACCAGCCACTTCTTTTCACCTGACAGTGAGGAGTTTCACCAGGGGGACGTAGCGCGTGGGAGGATCACGCTATTTCCCCCAGTTCCCCCTACCCCCTGAACAGGCGCCCCGACCGACCAGAGGAGGCGCTAGTGCAGCGACCAGGACACACACCCACATCCGGCTTCCCACCCGCAGACATGGTCAGTTGTGACTGTAGGGACGCTTGACCAAGCCAGAGATAACACGGGGATTCGAACAGGCGATCCCCGTGTTGGTAGGTAACGGAATAGACCGCCACGCTACCCGGACGCAAGGTTAGCTGTTTTGATAGTGGTTCAATCACGACAGTTTTAAAGACAGTAGGATTGATGCCAGCGGAAAGTGAGTTGATCAGGATTTCCGAAAACGAACAGAGTGCTTTAAAGAGTTTCACAGGTGGGGTTGGAGTTGGGGGGTATTATTAACTTTGACAGTGTTTCAGTATGAACAGACTCAAAATGTCAGTTCCTTTGGTTCTTCTTTACCAAAGGATCTGACATTTTTGAGGGTTGATCACTAATTGTATTTCTAATATACTCAATATTTAGTGTGCAAAGCACCAATGGTGCTGCAGCAACCTATTGTTATTGTTAGTTTTTATTATTATTATTTTATTTATTCATTTTATTGTCTGTATTGTATTATTAATGTGGTGTCTGGGCTCAGCCTTAGAGATAGGGTGACGAGCTCGGACATCCGGAGGGAGCTCGGAGTAGAGCCGCTGCTCCTTCACATTGAAAGGAGCCAGTTGAGGTGGTTCGGGCATCTGATCAGGATGCCTCCTGGGCGCCTCCCTTTGGAGGTTTTCTGGGCACATCCAACATGGAAGAGACCCCGGGGTAGACCCAGAACTCGCTGGAGGGACTATATGTCTAATCGGGCCTGGGAACGCCTTGGGATCCCCCAGGAGGAGCTGGAGGGCGTTGCTGGGGAGAGGGAGGTCTGGAGTGTCCTACTTAGCTTGCTGCCACTGCGACCCCACTCCGGAGAAGCGGCTGAAGATGAGATGAGATTTTTATTATTGTTTTTCTAACGTTTTTGGCCATACAGAGCAAACAGCTTGGTAAATTTTTCTCAAATTTTCCAGGCTCATAAGGGTCGATGCCAAACGGATATTCCATAAATTTGGAGCCAGTCAAACCAGGCTTTCAGCACCACCATGAGTTCAAAGTCGCAGTTTTCACGTTGCTCTATCTCTTATACCATGGGTCCTATGATCGTATACTAGGTGTCATATGATGCGTCTCCTCATAGCCTTCGATGTTCCCAGAGGCCATTTTCTTTACTGCCCAACTAGATTTCCCGCCATTTTGAATTTTCTGAAAAACATTCTTTTGCTATCTCCTCCTAGATCATTTGACCTCTGAACCAAGCGTGCTGTGTTTTGTTCCATGGACACTCGTCGATAATTATTAGGAGTTCTGGGAACATTATGAGTGCTGCCTGCACAAATGTGTTTGCAGCCTAGCCTCCTACCCAGGAAGTTGGCATATCTTCTAAACATTTGGTTCAGTTGTCACCAAACATTGTGTGGAAGTTCAGTATTAAGCCCTGAGGCCATGTGTACTTGATTGAGCAAATGCACCTCAAGGGGGCGCTATACTAGAAAATACATTCCTTCACCTTGACCGTGTGTGCGATTTGAATGCAACCAACTTTGTGACCCTCAGGGCTCCAG
This sequence comes from Lampris incognitus, assembly GCF_029633865.1. Classification (NCBI taxonomy): domain Eukaryota; kingdom Metazoa; phylum Chordata; class Actinopteri; order Lampriformes; family Lampridae; genus Lampris; species Lampris incognitus. The sequence goes on along the minus strand of NC_079212.1, from coordinate 148,477,665 downwards.
AGGCTCAATTAAGATGAAATTGATGGTGGGGGGGCGTCCGGGTGGCATGGCAGACTATTCCGTTGCCCACCAACATGGGGATCGCCAGTTTGAATCCCTGTTACCTCCAGCTTGGTCAGGCATCCCTATAAACACAATTGGCTGTGTCTGGGGTTGGGAAGCCGGATGTGGGTATGTGTCCTGGTCGCTGCACTACCACCTTCTCTGGTCGGTCGGGGCACCTGTTCGGGGGGGAGGGGGAACTGGGGGGAATAGCGTGATCCTCCCATGCGCTACGTCCCCCTGGTGAAATTCCTCACTGTCAGGTGAAAAGAAGCGGCTGGTGACTCCACATGTATGGGAGGAGGCATGTGGTAGTCTGCAGCCCTCCCCGGATCGGCAGAGGGGGTGGAGCAGCGACCAGGACAGATCAGCAGAGGGGGTGGAGCAGCGACCAGGGCGGCTCGGAAGAGTGGGGTGATTGGCCAAAGTAAATTGGGCAGAAAAGGGGGGGGGGATATCCACAAAAAAAATAGAAGATGAAATTGATGCTCGAACAAGATGGCCACCACAGGTCAGAGATGGTGCAATCAACTTTCAAGAGCCTTGAGGTTGGGTCAAATTAGGTTGCTCGTAATGAAACTTGCCAAGTATCAAGGTAATGGGGTTACACTGCCGTTGTCTATTTTTATTCTGATTAGCCATCAGGGGACACCACAGTAATTAAACACATGTTGCTACATATTGTTGTTTATATCCCCATCCACTGTTTGACTTAAAGTTGTCCTTTTTTTTTTTCCCTGTTTCTTCCCAACTGTACTTGGCCAATTACCCCACTCTTCCAAGCCGTCCCAGTCTCTGCTCCACCCCCTCTGTTGATCCGGGGAGGGCTGCAAACTACCACATGCCTCCTCCCATACATGTGGAGTCACCAGCCGCTTCTTTTCGCCTGACAGTGAGAAGTTTCACCAGGGGGACGTAGCGCAGGGGAGGATCACGCTATTCCCCCCAGTTCCCCTCACCCCCGAACAGGCACCCCAACCGACCAGAGGAGGCGCTAGTGCAGCGACCAGGACACATACCCACATCCGGCTTCCCACCTGCAGACACGGCCGATTGTGTCTGTAGGGACGCCCGACCAAGCCTGAGCTAATATGGAGATTTGAACAGGCGATCCCCATGTTGGTAGGCAACAGAATAGACTGCTGCGCTACCAGGACGCTCCTCGACATTGTTCACCCATTGCTGAAGAAACCTCATTTAGATCCCCTGTCCTTAAGTAACTACGGACCAATCTCCAAGTTGTCTTTTTTTGTCTAAGGTTCTGGAGAGAGTACTCTCATCTCAGTTGATTCCTGACGGCACTCAGTTATACGTGTCCCTAAAACCCACAGGTCCTCGCATCCTAGCAAATCTCTCAACTCACATCCCTGATATTAAATCCTGGATGTCTGAAAATTTTCTCAAGGTTAATGATGATAAGTCTGAGGTCATTCTGTTCAGTCCTGAAAATTCCATCAGACCTTTTGTTACTAATCTTGGTGGTCTGTCAGGTAAGGTCTTAAGTAGGCTGCTAGGAATCTTGGGGTAATAGTCAATGTTTAACATAAACAAATTCCCCCGGCCTTGGTCGTGTGGCTAATAATCTAATCTAATCTAATGAGTCCCAGAGCTCCAATGACCACTGGTGTTGTTTGGGTCTTCCTTCCCCACATCCTGTTGACTTCAGTCTCCAGGTCTTTGTACTTGGGCAGCTTCTCTGCGACTTTCACTGAGGTGTTTTTTTTTCTTGGATGGTGTTGCCATGGCGATGAGCATGCACCTCTTCTCCTTCCTGTCCTTGATAACAATGTCGGGCTTGTTGGCTTTTATCTCTCCGTCAGTGTGGATGGGCGTGTCCCAGAGGATGGTGACGTCATTGTTCTCAGTGACTGCTTCTGGCTGATGTTGGTACCACTTCTCAGTCGTCTTGATCTTGTAGCTCCTGCATCTTCCAGTGCAGGTATGCTGCTGCCTTGTCGTGCCTGTACATGTACTCGGTCTTTGCCAGTTCTGGGCAGTCTGAGACAATGTAGTCGATGGTTTCTTCGTACATTCCACAGATTCTGCATTTTGGGTCTGTTCCATCTTTGATGATGCGATGGTGACAGGATCTGGTTGCCAGGCTCTGGTCTTGTGCAGCGATTATCAGGCCCTCCGTCTCTGCTTTCAGCCCGGTGCTCCTCAACCACTGGTGTGTCTTTGGTTGGTCCACATCTGTGTCTTTCATTCTTTTTGGGTGCTTCCCGTGCATTGCTTTGTCCTCCCAGGTTTTTTGCAGACTCTGCCGCTGGCCATGGTGTTTTGCCTTCTGCGTCACTCGTTTGGTGTAGATGGTAGTTGCCTCATTTTCTGTTGGTGGGGTTTCTGGGACATCAAGCTCTTTCTTGAATTGTGCAGCTTCTTTATTGATGGAGTAGATCTGATGTTTTACTATTCGGAGGAGTGGGTCATCTGTTTTTGTCAGGTGTGCATCCAGCCCGATAGTGGTAGTCTTGAAGGTCAGTTCGAGTTGGACCTGGCCTCGTCCTCCTGAAGCTCTTGGTAGGTACAGCCTATCGACATCTGCTTTCGAGTGGTGCATCTTCTCCATGGTCAGCATCTTTCTTGTCTTGGTGTCTAGTCTCTTGATGTCGTTCAGTTTCCAATTGATAATGTTGAAGCTGTACGTCACTACAGGTATCGCTAGGGTGTTGATAGCTTCACTACTGTTAGCCGTGTTGAGTTCGCATTGAGTTATTATTATTATTATTATTTTATTTTATTTTTATTCTTACTTATTTTTGTAACTGTATTGATTAACAAATTGCTTTCTTCCCTTTTGCTATATAAATAAAGTTTATTATTATTATTATTGTCAAATGGACATCACTACGTATAACGCTAGCTCCAACACGCTACCAGTGGAAATACAAATGAATACAGCGAGTGATAGAAGCTAACGCTAATATTATTAAGTTGTCAACGCTAGTTGGGAAGTTAGTCCTGGAAATAGACTGTAAATTAACCCAGCTAGTTTGTACAACACTGAAGGTCTTCTTCATCTAAAATTGGCTAATTTAGCCGATCTCTGTATCCAACACACATTTCAGAGGTGTCTGTGTTTACGTTTGTTTTCGGGTCATTGGTGAACGTCAGCCTTCTCTTCTCAGTTGAGGTCCCCCTCCTCTTACTTGAAGGAGTTGCTGTTGACATCAACTGACTAACTTTACTTGATTGATTTTCCCTGGCCATGTGATGGCCTGGCGGCCTGTCCAGGATGTCTCCCCGCCTGCCGCCCAATGGCTGCTGGGATAGGCGCTGTCAGGCCAAATTGTGTCTAGGTGACATCATCGCCATGCAATCATGACAGCGTGCATTCCTGACATTCCTCTCTCGCTGTAGTTCGTAGAATGGTAATATTGCAGGTGTGCTCTTTTTAGCTACATCGCACAATACATGCACAGGGTCACCTTTTATATTCCACTTGCAGTTGTTTATATCAGCCTATGTTTTTCAAAAAGCACAAAAAAAGTGAAAGAAACGGTTTGAAATCTGAAACCAAGAAAATAGGAAATCATGAAATATATAGGCCCTGTGTGCTGGCCTGGCGGCCTGTCCAGGGTGTCTCCCCGCCTGCCGCCCAATGGCTGCTGGGATAGGCTGCAGCATCCCCGTCACCCTGAGAGCAGGATAAGCGGTTTGGATAATGGATGGATAAAAAAAGCATACTTTTAGGCAGAGGTTCATCTACTGGTTGATCACCTTGTTAGCTAGCTAGCAAACTAGCTAGCTAACGTTACGTAGCGTGGATGAGATTTTCAATAAAGATGTTCTATAAACCTATTTTCCATTGAAATGAACTGTCCAATATTTGCTATCATATGTTTTTTGACATCGATGACAAGTTAGCTAGCGATTGCATTGCGGTGACGTCACCCGGACACATTTTGGCCTGACAGCTCCAGCATCCCTGCGCCCCCGATTGGGATAGCGGCTTGGATAATGGATAGATGGATGGATTCTTGTTATTAATGAGTGTCAGAGCACAGTGGTACCGTTGTGGCGTATTGTGTTGTATTATGAAAAGACACCCAGAGGCCCTTTGAGATTCAGGGCCCTGGACTTCAGGAAAGCCTGTGCATTGAATCACATGACTGTGTGTGTCTGTCTGCATTCCAGATGAATTACAGCAGCGCGGCAGAGATGTACGGCTACACCAGGTTCACAGAGCTGATAAAGGTACATGAACCCTGCACCGCCCGCTGCTGCTCCTCCTCTAGCAGATTTGGTTGCTGATGGAGCATGAAAGCCATTCACAGCTCACAGTGGGAGGAAGTAGAGATGGTGTAAATGGTGCTTTTCACATTGGTGTTAACATTACTGATACTGCCACCATTACCTGAAAACGACAGCTACTAACACAATAGTACAACTTTGAAGCCAGACCTACTATGTGGATGCTTCTGGTGCCGTTGTTGTGAGATGGGTGTTGTGTTGGCAGGTGGCGGGTTTGGTTCCGGTGCTGGAGATGTACATAAACCAGCCGCTCACCATGTTCTGGCCCACAGACAAGACGATGGAGGCGCTGCCGGCAGAGCGAAAGCAGTGGCTGCTGAGCCCGGACCACCAAGAGCAGCTCAGAGCCACTGTTTTAGCCCACATCGTCCGCTCTGTCAAAGTACAGACACACACACACCTGTCTGTCTGTCTCGCATAGCTGTCAATCAATCTGTCTGTCTGTCTGTCCATCATCACATTGGCATACATAGCAGCTCTGAACAAATCAATCAAGCTTACTTTGTGTGTGTGTGTGTCTGTCTGTGTTTGTGTGTCTGTCTGTGTTTGTGTGTGTGTGTGTGTTTGTGTGTATGTGTAGGAGCCATTTTTTGGTGTTCACACCTTCCGCACTATGCATGGATCTTTCATCAGTGGGTCCTGTGACAAGACAATGCCAGTGAGAGAACACACACACACACACACACACACACACACACACACACACACACACACACACACACACACACACACACACACCACACACACACCACACACACCACAACCATCCACTCCTGAATGAGCCAAGCTGCATTGTTTCTGTCTCTTTCTGTTGTTATTATCCGTCTTGTACTGTCACCATACCTGCCTGTGTGTGTGTGTGTGTGTGTGTGTGTGTGTGTGTGTGTGTGTGTGTGTGTGTGTGTCTCAGGGTCGTATACTGATAAACGGCGGTAATGCCAGGATTGTGGAGAATTACATCACCTTCTCGGAGGGCACAGCTTACGGCATCGACCAGTTACTGGAGCCACCGGGCCTGGGAGCGCACTGTGACTCCCTGGAGAATATCACCTCATATGTCAGTGATGTTAACGAACAGCAACAACAACAACAACAATAATAATAATAACGATAATAATAATAATAATAATAATAGGGTGTGCTTATTGCATTCTTTGGAAGCATTTTTCAGTCCTTTGTTTTTCCCAGGGTTCCTGTGGACGCTGTCTTCGACCTCCACTTTGCCCTAGGAAAACCGAGTACACAGTAAGACCTGCCTGTCTGTCTGTGTCTGCCTGTCTGTCTCTGTCTGTCTGTCTGCCTGTCTGTCTGTCTGTCTGTTTGTTTGTCCCTCTGTCTGTCTCTCTGTTGTCTGTCTGTCTGTCTGTCTGTCTGTCTGTCTGTCTGTCTGTCTACCTGTCTGTCTGCATCCGTCTGTCTGTCTGTCTACCTGTCTCTCTGTCTGTCTGCATCCGTCTGTCTGTCTCTCTGTCTGTCTGTCTGTCTGTCTGTCCGTCTGTCTGTCTGTCTGTCTGTCTGTCTGTCTGTCTGTCTGTCTGTCTGTCTGTCTGTCTACCTGTCTCTCTGTCTGTCTGTCTGTCTGTCTGTCTGTCTGTCTGTCTGTCCGTCTGTCTGTCTGTCTACCTGTCTGTCTGTCTGTCTGTCTGTCTGTCTGTCTGTCTGTCTACCTGTCTCTCTGTCTGTCTACCTGTCTCTCTGTCTGTCCGTCTGTCTGTCTGTCTGTCTGTCTGTCCGTCTGTCTGTCTGTCTACCTGTCTGTCTGTCTGTCTGTCTGTCTGTCTGTCTGTCTGTCTACCTGTCTCTCTGTCTGTCTGTCTGCATCCGTCTGATGTAGTTTTACTGGTTTTGTGTGTCCTACCATTATGTCCATACGTGGCAGCACAGTACCCCAGTGGTTAGTGCTGTCGCCTCACAGCAAGAAGGTCCTGGGTTTGAACCCCGGGGGTAGTCCAACCTTGAGGGTCATCCCAGGTCGTCCTCTGTGTGGAGTTTGCATGTTCTCCCCATGTCTGTGGTGGGTTTTCTCGGGCTGCTGCGGTTCCCCCCACCATCAAAAGAAACATGCATGTTAGGGTTAATACTCCTGCCTGTACCCCTGAGCAAGGCACCGGGAAGAGAACGGGAGTTGGTCCCCGGGCGCAGCATGAAGGCGGCAGACCACTGCTGCTAGCTACACACACCACAGCTAGGCTGGCTTAATCTGCAGTAACTGAATTTCCCGAGGGGATGAATAAAGGAAACTTAATTTAATACTTCAATGCCCACAACCCAGAGGGGCCAGCTCACATGAAGAGACAGCTGGGGGTCCGGGTAGCGCGGTGGTCTAGTCTGTTGCCTACCAACGTGGGGATCGGCAGTTTGAATCCCTGTGTTACCTCCACCTTGGTCAGGCGTCCCTACAGACACAATTGGCCGTGTCGGGTGGGAAGCAGGATGCGAGTATGTGTCCTGGTCGCTGCACTAGCGCCTCCTCTGGTCAGTCGGGGTGCCTGTTTGGGGGGGGGGGGACTGGAGGGAATAGCGTGATCCTCCCACGCGCTACGTCCCCCTGGTGAAACTCCTCACTGTCAGGTGAAAAGAAGCGGCTGGTGACTCCACATGTATGGGAGGAGGCATGTGGTAGTCTGCAGCCCTCCCCGGATCAGCTGAGGGGGGGCAGCAGAGACCGGGATGGCTCAGAAGAGTGGGGGTAATTGGATGGGTACAATTTGGGAGAAAAAGGGGGGGAGTCCCCCCCCCCAAAAAAAGGTGAAGAGACAGCTGATCACTTGGATTATTCAAATTTTACTTTTTATTTGACCAGTGCTTTTCCTTCATCCATGTAGTACATCCGTGTAGTACATAATGTAGTACATGTCGTACATGTAGTACAGAAACTCTGACCAAAGCGAGCATCAGCAGGGAGTGTGAAGACTCTTGTTGTGATGAAGAAGTTGTCAGGTCTGTCCAGCTCTTGCAGTGTGATGCCTCATGAGGCTCTGACATCCCTCACGTGTTTCTTCTCTGTCCTCAGGGCAAAACGCAGGGTTGCATTTACCCCAATATCTGGTACAGCAACCCCCAGTTCCGGTTCCCGCACCGGCTGGATGACTTCTTCTCTTCAAGTCGCTTCAAAACTGACCAGCGCGGCTGCCGGAGGGTCTGTCAGGCCGTCAACTGGGTGCCCAAGTGCTGCAAAAACCACTACGGGCGAGACTGTCAAGGTGAGGAAGGAGAAAGAGGAGAGAAACAACATGAAGAGGCAACAAGTTGAGCTGCGACAGTGTTGTATCATGGGATACTTCCAAGTCTTTTGGTGTTTTTCCATAACGAGGCCAGCGGTTCTGACTGGCCCGGGTGATAAAATGATAGCGAGCTGTACCAGCGATAAACACGTCACCAGTACAAGTAAGAGGATTGTTCTATAGAAAGTTCAATACTTTCACTTAAGTACATTAATGTAATCTGCCAAGAGGGCACATAACCAATACACTGCCCCCCCCCAGCTCATAACAGCCAATCATAGCCCTTGTTAATGGAGTGTGCTACAAGTGACACGCAAACAGCCAGTCCCCCCCCCCCAGTTGCACTTGGCCAATCACCCCACTCTTCTGAGCCATCCTGGTTGCTGCTCCACCCCCTCTGCTGATCCGGAGAGGGCTGCAGACTACCACATGCCTCCTCCCATACAGAGTGCATGCAGTCTGGGCTCATTTTTGGATTTTTGTCACCGTTTGATAACCATGCTGAACACGGCCAGATCCTGGCAGTGGGCGGTGCTTAATGACATCAGTGTTCCATGCTTGGTTTTACATTGACGTCATATCCAGTAGTATCGCATGTGATGCGGTGTTGGTATCCAGTAGTATCACATGTGATGCGGTGTTGGTATCCAGTAGTATCGCATGTGATGCGGTGTTGGTATCCAGTAGTATCACATGTGATGCGGTGTTGGTATCCAGTAGTATCACATGTGATGCGCTGTTGGTATCCAGTAGTATCGCATGTGATGCGGTATTAATATCCAGTAGTATCGCATGTGATGCGGTGTTGGTATCCAGTAGTATCGCATGTGATGCGGTGTTGGTATCCAGTAGTATCGCATGTGATGCGGTGTTGATATCCAGTAGTATCGCATGTGATGCGGTGTTGATATCCAGTAGTATCGCATGTGATGCGGTGTTGGTATCCAGTAGTATCGCATGTGATGCGGTATTAATATCCAGTAGTATCGCATGTGATGCGGTGTTGGTATCCAGTAGTATCGCATGTGATGCGGTGTTGATATCCAGTAGTATCGCATGTGATGCGGTGTTGGTATCCAGTAGTATCGCATGTGATGCGGTGTTGGTATCCAGTAGTATCGCATGTGATGCGGTGTTGGTATCCAGTAGTATCGCATGTGATGCGGTGTTGGTATCCAGTAGTATCGCATGTGATGCGGTGTTGGTATCCAGTAGTATCGCATGTGATGCGGTGTTGGTATCCAGTAGTATCGCATGTGATGCGGTGTTGATATCCAGTAGTATCGCATGTGATGCGGTGTTGGTATCCAGTAGTATCGCATGTGATGCGGTGTTGGTATCCAGTAGTATCGCATGTGATGCGGTGTTGGTATCCAGTAGTATCGCATGTGATGCGGTGTTGGTATCCAGTAGTATCGCATGTGATGCGGTGTTGGTATCCAGTAGTATCGCATGTGATGCGGTGTTGGTATCCAGTAGTATCGCATGTGATGCGGTGTTGGTATCCAGTAGTATCGCATGTGATGCGGTGTTGGTATCCAGTAGTATCGCATGTGATGCGGTGTTGGTATCCAGTAGTATCGCATGTGATGCGGTGTTGGTATCCAGTAGTATCGCATGTGATGCTGTGTTGGTATCCAGTAGTATCGCATGTGATGCGGTGTTGGTATCCAGTAGTATCGCATGTGATGCGGTGTTGGTATCCAGTAGTATCGCATGTGATGCGGTGTTGGTATCCAGTAGTATCGCATGTGATGCGGTGTTGGTATCCAGTAGTATCACATGTGATGCGGTGTTGGTATCCAGTAGTATCACATGTGATGCGGTGTTGGTATCTAGTAATATCACATGTGATGCGGTGTTGGTATCCAGTAGTATCGCATGTGATGCGGTGTTGGTATCCAGTAATATCACATGTGATGCGGTGTTGGTATCCAGTAGTATCGCATGTGATGCGGTGTTGGTATCCAGTAGTATCACATGTGATGCGGTGTTGCTATCCTACGGGGCCATTATTACATCGTGCGCTGATCCTACAGCGTGTTCTGTAATCACAACCACCAGCCGTTTGTCTTTTCCACCACAAACCTGCACTTAACCAAAATGTCTGAATCATGTCAGAGGAAGTGGAGATGCATCACATGTGCATTGTGTAGACAGGCGCCATTGCATAATGGCGTCATTTGTTGCCATCATGGTGCTTTTTCTGTGGGACTTTCCAGTCCTGATTTCAGTTCCAGCACTAACTGAAACACGGCCCTGCTGGGAACTAGCGGAAACCCCTACGTAGGTGTTAGCTTAGTCCCGTACACATGCATTGACGGTTTCCTGGAGACGTCTGTGAATGTTCTCATTCATCCAGGTCATGGTTATCCAAAGGAGTTGAATCAAGTGCAACTGGACTGGTATATATCACGGATATATACCAGTCCAGTTGCACTTGATTCAACTCCTTTGGAGAGTTTCCTGGAGAGCTTGTTTTTCACTGTTTGCAGCCCCTTTGACGGGGGTGGGGCAGGTTTCCTGACCTGATGACCTTTCTGAAACCCTCGAACCCTTTTCTGTTGCTCAGGTGCAACATATTGTTGAAAAATATGTGTAATAACGTTTAAAATTTCACCTTTGTGTAGCTTAACCAAATCTACTTTCAAATGACACCTCTGTTGGGTGTCCAGGTAGCGTAGCGGTCTATTCCGTTGCCTACCAACACAGGGATCGCTGGTTCGAATCCCTGTGTTACCTCCGGCTTGGTTGGACGTTCCTACAGACACAATTGGCCGTGTCTGCGGGTGGGAAGCCGGATGTGGGTATGTGTCCTGGTCACTGCACTAGCGCCCCCTCTGGTCGGTCAGGGGCGCCTGTTTGGGGGGAGGGGGAACTGGGGGAATAGTGTGATCCTCCCACGCACTACGTCCCCCTGGTGAAACTCCTCACTGTCAGGTGAAAAGAAGCGGCTGGTGACTCCACATATATGGGAGGAGGCATGTGGTAGTCTGCAGCCCTCCCCGGATCAGCAGAGGGGGTGGAGCAGGGACCGGGACGGCTCGGAAGAGTGGGGTTATTGGACAGTTACAACTGGGGAGAAAAAGGGGGAAAATTTTTAAAAAAATCAGCGGAGCTAACATGTTCATTATAAAGAAGGACTTCACAATGGATGAAAAAAGACCGGGTTTAAAAAAGGAAGCATGGGAAATGAAGAAGCTGTTCGATGTTCCTCTGTGGACTCATAAACCAGACAGAGGAACAGGAGCGTCCATACTGACACATGCATATGGAAGTAGACCTAGACAAGCCAAAAAAAAGGTGAGATTGTATACTTTTACAAGCAGTGTGTGTTCTGGAACCCTCCTCAGGTAACCGGAAGGGGTTCGGGGGTTTCAGAAAGGTTCTCAAATTGGCAAATGTGGGTCGGGAAACCTTAACCGGTCCAAGTTAAACGTGCTGCCTGCAAACGGTGCTGCTAACTTGTCAAGGCATTTCCATGGGACTACACCCAGCTAGTGGCGTGTACTAGTCCCACACAGGGCTGTGGAAATGCAAACGATAAGCCTGCACGCCTTCTTATCGGCAGGGCGCGGCGTGCGGCGGTCTCTTTACGGCTTCATTATGATGATGAAGAAAAGTTATGTCTTGATGTTTGACGGGACAAATCCTCTCAGACTATTTTATGTATTAACTCCAGCCCTCCCCTGGATGGCGCTGTGTTTCAGTTTGTCCCGGTGGATTAGACGCCCCCTGCAGTAACAATGGGGAATGCCGTGATGGAATGAGGGCCGGGGGAACATGTGTGTGTCGGAGAGGCTTCCAAGGACGCGCGTGTGAATCCTGCCTTCCTAAACACTACGGCTCGAATTGTACAGGTAAGAACACACACCCGCTGATCAAGCACCACAACTTGAGGACCACTGCCATAAGGTGGCGCTCTCTCATAGGTCCTGAATGTCTCGGTTTCAGTTGTCCAGATTAGGGGTCGACCAGTTGGCGCGGCCAGTTACCGGATGTGATATTCAGCATTTTCATGATTATTGGAATCGTATCGTATTTTTCTTTATTATCCAGTTGTCGATAGATATTTAGAAAATGCACTACTCTGGCGCTGATGCAGCCGCCTCTCTCTGTCTGTAGGTACCACTCTGTGGTCTCCAGCAATGTCCCGTCCACATCTCTATCTGATTGGTTACATGTCACGAGTAATAGCCTGTCAGCACACATTTGCAGAGTGAAGCTGCTCCGGTGAGCGAGCGGGGAGTGTCGCCAGGTCGAGCAGTGTCACCAGGTCGGGCAGTGTTGCCAGGTCGGGCAGTGTTGCCAGGTTGGGCAGTGTCGCCAGGTCAGGCAGTGTCGCCAGGTCAGGCAGTGTCGCCAGGTCAGGCAGTGTCGCCAGGTCGAGCAGTGTCACCAGGTCGGGCAGTGTTGCCAGGTCGGGCAGTGTCGCCAGGTCAGGCAGTGTCACCAGGTCGGGCAGTGTCACCAGGTCGGGCAGTGTTGCCAGGTTGGGCAGTGTCGCCAGGTCGGGCAGTGTCGCCAGGTCAGGCAGTGTCGCCAGGTCGGGGAGGGTCGCCACGTCGGGCAGTGTCGCCACGTCGGGCAGTGTCGCCAGGTCGGGCAGTGTTGTCAGGTCGGGCAGTGTCGCCAGGTCGGGGAGTGTCGCCAGGTCGGGCAGTGTTGTCAGGTCGGGCAGTGTCGCCAGGTCAGGCAGTGTCACCAGGTCGGGCAGTGTTGTCAGGTCAGGCAGTGTCGCCAGGTCAGGCAGTGTCGCCAGGTCGGGGAGTGTCGCCAGGTCAGGCAGTGTCGCCAGGTCAGGGAGTGTTGCCAGGTCAGGCAGTGTCGCCAGGTCGGGCAGTGTCGCCAGGTCGGGGAGTGTCGCCAGGTTGGGCAGTGTCGCCAGGTCGGGCAGTGTTGTCAGGTCGGGCAGTGTTGCCAGGTCGGGCAGTGTTGCCAGGTCGGGCAGTGTTGCCAGGTCGGGCAGTGTTGCCAGGTCGGGCAGTGTCGCCGTCCAAGGGAACAAATGCCAGCCAGGATGACTGTCCTAACAGCCAGTCTGCATGGGCTAGCCGTTAGTCTAGCCTGCCCCGATTACACGTCCTGTCAGACTGCCCTCCGTGTGTCCTCCTTGGGCTCCAGGCAGGCGCCGTGGTCCCTGTAGCAACCGGATGAAGCAGACCAAGCCCTCTCAGCCGATCCAGCACCAGCTCTCCCAGCCAGACACCTTGACACTCCACACGACGAGATCAAAAACACAGTCAACACCAAGTGAGGCCGCCACCAGACCGCCCTCGGTGTTATCGGAACTGCCGGTCTGCATAGGCTAGCAGTTAGCTTAGCCTGCCCCGCTTCCACATCCTTTCAGACCACCCTCATTGTTACCTCCTCGGGTGCAGCTTCGGGCAAGGCCGTGGTCCCTGGGCCCACAGCGCAGCAGACCAAGCTCTCACAGCCGATCCAGCGCCAGCTGAGCTCAAACCGGAAGCAGAAGTTTGGGTGGGTTTTTAATTATATTACAATTACAGCCTGGCCTGGGAACACCTTGGGATCCCCCAGGAGGAGCTGGGGGGGTGTTGTTGGGGGGAGGGACGTCTGGAGTGCCCTACTTAGCTTGCTGCCATGGCGATCCTACCCCGGAGAAGTGACTGAAGATGAATTAATGAAATGATGAACAATTATGTAGCAACCGGTGGGGGCGGTTGCTCTGACTGTCGGCGGAGCTGCGCTGGGGGAGCGCAAGGACTCATGGGGACTTACTGTTAATGTTCGAGTTGATTGTGTTATTTTTCGCATGTCCCGGATGTTCTGTTCATGTTGGGATGTGTTGTTTGGGGGTTTGACTCGAACTGGGTAGAGGGCTGTTACTGACTGACTGACCTAAGGACCGTGACTTAGACTGATCAGGGGGTTAGTCGTTACATTGCTGTCAGTTCTGTGTGTAAATAAAAGAGAACTCCTGGAGTCGTGCAGTGTATGGGGCACGGGAGTTGCAATTAAAAAGAGATCTCTGCCTCTTGACTCGTACTCCCATGCCGGATTGCCAGATTGGTGTCAGAAGTGGGATTGCGCTGAAAAATGGAGAGGGATATCCAGAGACAGGATGGGGACTTAGAGCAGACCTGTTGGTGCTTGGAAAACCTGGCATGGCAAAAGATGGAAGTTGAATAAGAGGCCAGGAAAGCCAATACAGAGGAACGCCTGCTGCCCGCTGCCACCAACTGCCCCCTAGCGATCGGGAGGGATGCTGCGCATGGAACACCAGCCAAGCTGCCCCAAGTACAATGGGATGACAGCTAGAGCCATACCTCTTGCAAGTCCAATTAGCGGCATGGCAAAATTGATGGAGCAACAACGAAGCTGCCATCCACCTGGCTCTGGCATTAGAGGGAAAGGCTTTGCAGGTGCTCCTCAACCTAGCCCCAGCAGAGCAGCGGGACCGCCAAGCCCTGACCGTGGTGCTGGAGAGGCAGTTCGGGCAACAGTCATTCACTAACCAGAGCAGGGAGCAGCTAGCCAGCTGCCGCCACCAAGAGGGAGAGAGCCTAAGTACCTTTGCCGTAGATGTGCAGCTACATGCCCAACACTGTTACTTGCAGTTCAATGCAGCTGCCCAAGAGGAGCTGGCCCTCCACACTTTCCTACGGGGGCTCATGCCGGAGTGGTTGCACCAGCATATTTGCCTCACTATTCCCCAGTCCCTCAGCAAGGCTTTATGTGAAGCTGAACGGGCCAAGGTGGTACTCACCACACGCCTTACCCAGCAGAAGGTCCCGCTCTCCAACCACACCTCAGTTTGGCCAGCGACCATGAAGAGTAAGAGGTAGAAGAGGTCTGCTTCCACCACAGCAGTCTCAGTGATGGCCTCCAACATCCAGGCAATGTCCACCCTGGCTGATTGACTGCTATTACTGGTGTGACGAGCCTGGTCACATAATCCACGACTACTCAGCGCCAGTGCAGAAAGCCAGAGTGACCTGGCCAGTGGGGAAATGACGGTGGAGTGGCCTAGTGATGGGACCGTCACTCCAATCTCCAGCCCCCCGTTAAGGCCAATGCACGCTGGTTGGCCATCTAGGTCGCATCAAAGGACTGTATCTGGACTGCCAACTCGTTGGTCGATCCTGCCAGGCCCTGAGACATGGGGTCTACCATTTCCTTGTTGCGACCTGGTGTCCTACCAGGCACCACCAGCCAACACTCAGCTGATGATGGTGAAAGGAGAGAAGGCTAGCATAAGAGGGATGAAGTCATTGCAAGTCCAGGCTGGAGACCAGGCGCTGGCGCACGGGTTTGCCAACATCCAAGACCTATGCATCATCAGCCTGGATCTGCTGACCTGCTGAGGAACCCATGTTAACATGTCAGAGGCACCATCACACTCGGCACAAATACAGTGACACTCCAGTCCAGCAGGGGGAAGAGCGGGCTTAGGGACCAGTTTGCCACAGCCGCCACTCAGCAGGCTCAGAGCCCCGGTGTGGCATTGGAGTGCTGCTCCTGCCAGTGGTGGGAGGAAGGGGGCCAGATGATGGTGGCGGCCATCCAGACCACCAGCAACAAGGTGAGGTGGTTCCCGTTGACCACGCAGCAACAACAAGGGCAGCAAAGAGGCAAACATGACCCTGGTGCTGGTGAATGGTTGGCTGGAGACGGGGCGGCACCCTGAGTGTACAGTGGTGTCAGCACTGGGGCCTGAGGCCTACTGCTGTAAATGGGCCAAATTTGAGCTACATGACGGGTTGGCGTATCGGAGGTGGCAAGCTACCGCATGAGGGATCGGCCTCATGCAGCTGCCCCGTGTGCTGTATCCCCAGGTTCACCAGATGGTCCATGGCTCGCTGGGGGGCGGGGCACTATGGAAATGCCAAGACCCTCCCCTGCCTCAAGGGGCGGTTCTACTGGCTTGGCTCTCGACGAGACGTGGAGCTGCACGTGCACTGCTGCAACTCCTGCACCCGCTGGGCCAGAGCCAGTTCTGGAGTGCAGCAGAAAAGAGCCTGTGACACACGGTGCTTTGGGCAGGCCTTCGTGTGAGGGGCCACAGTATGTGTGTATTGTCCTGTTCTTAAGAAGGGGATTTCCCCCAAGCTTCGTAGCCACTGGCAAGGTTCCGGAGAGGTCGTGGACCGGCTGTCTGAGGTGGTGTAAGGGTACGCATGCCTGGCCAGGGGTGCATGGTGGTGCTGCACTAGGACAGACTCTCCCCATGCCACCCCCTTACGCCGCCTGTTGTTGGGGCCGGGGGCGACAGTAGCACCCCATGTGCCAATCAGTGTGTCTTTCCACCAGTTGCGCTTCCTGTGAGCCCCCAGGCGGCCTGTTCGCCAGCGACGACACCATGGACATTTGAGGGACTATGTATTGGGTGATGGGGTCATCAAGGACGACTAACCTCTCAGGTGGGGGATATGTAGCGACCAGGGGAGGCAGTCATTCTGACTTTTGGCGGTTCTGCGCTGGGGGAGCACAATGGCTGATAGGATTGTTAATGTTCATGTTAAAATTGTGTTTTAGTGATGTTGTGTTCATATTGTGATTGTTGTTGTGTTGTTTGTTTGGGGGCTCGACTCGGACTATGTAGAAGACTGACTGTAGGACCGTGACTCAGGCTAATGTCTGTCTTTGTGACCTCGGGGGGGAATCATTGTGTCGATAGTTCTGGCGGTGTGAATAAACGAGCAGTCCTGGGGTCGTGCGGTGTATAGGCCACGGGAGTTGTGATTAAAAGGAGATCTCTGTCTCTCCACTCGTTCTTTCATGCTGGCTCGCCACAATACGCTTCAGCAGTTTGTGTTATTCTGAATTTCGACATCAAGATTTTCATTTACTGCAAATATATATCAGTTCCAAATGTCGGTTATCGGCCTCCTTGATTACTAATCGATATCAGCCCTGAAAAAGCTATGTCGGTCGACCCCTGGTCCAGATGACACGAGACACTCTGGCTCATCAGCGGACAGCAGAACCATGAATGTGTTATAAGACCTGAAGATGGCACCTATGTGTTCCAATAAAAATTGTTCACCTGGCGCATATGCCAGAAATGTTCCTCGCTTCCTGGTTGCTTATGGGGTTATGTGGCCCACTGAATGTGTGCAGTGGTGTCAATCCCATCATGCCTCTGGCAGCCAGGCTATGTGAATAGCTGGTACACAAGGGTGACGTTATTCAGAAAAAAAGGTCTCTGGAAACGTTTTAGAAAGATTAAAAATGTACAATACAAAGAGCGATGTGTGACCATGTCTGTAGCTGCAGGTGTCCTGTCAGCAGTATGAGACACGTCTCTTTCACAGTGGTGGTCTATGGGGAAAATGCTTTTTGGGCCACATGGGGATTTTTCATTCCAATACCACGAGTGGCCACTGGGAAACATTGTAAGCAAGGCTGAGCGGCGGCGCCCTATCCAGGTCTTATATAGGTAGAGGCTAGTTCCCATCGATACAGAGATGGAGTAGAGAACGGTCAGCTGAGCATGGGGGAAATGCCTCTACCATGCCTCCACACGCCCCGCGTAGCATCCAGGCGCTAGGATTGTAGGAAGACCCACCCCTACTCTGCTCTGATTAGCTAACTTTAACCCTAACCCCGCCCTAACCCTAACCTTACCCTACCCAAACAACGGAGGCAATGAGTACTTGCGCATGCTCAGTTGACCGTTCTCTGCATGGATGGGAACTAGCCTCTACCGTCTTATACGTATACGTCCATGGGCAGAACAGTGTGAAAGGTTATCCACCTTTCCTGCCCTGACCTGATGTGTTCTGTCTGTCTGTCTCCCGGCACAGTGCCCTGGTGGTTAGCACTGTTGCCTCACAGCAAGAAGGTCCGGGGTACGAACCCCAGACCATCCCAGGTTCTTTCTGTGTGGAGGTTGCATGTTCTCCCTGTGTCAAGTCAAGTCAAGTCAGTTTTATTTGTGTAGCCCAGTATCACAAATTACAAATGTGCCTCAGGAGGCTTTACAGCAACACAACATCCTGTCCTTACACCCTCACATGGGATAAGGAACACCTCCCTAAAACCTTTAACAGAGAGGACCAACAGGAAGAAACCTCAGGGAGAGCAACTGAGGAGGATCTCTCTCCCAAGATGCACAACGTGACATGATGTTGTGTTTACACAATGAGTTTCTTCTGGGTACTCCAGTTTCCTCCAGCCACAAAAAGACATGTGTGTTAGAGTTAATACTCCTGTCTGTGCCCCTGAGCAAGGCAATGACAAAGAGCTAAGAGTTGGTCCCCAGGCGCTGCACTATGGCTGCCCAGTGCTGCTAGTCTGCACAGCTGCCCACTGTTTCTAGTGTGTGTAGGGTTAGGAATTTAGTTGTATGTATGTACAGTGACCATGAAGTATCTTCTTCTCTGTCGGTCTGTCTGTCCATCTACCGGTCTGTCTGTCGTCTGCCTGTCTCTCTCAGCGTGCAACTGTACGGTGAATGGTCAGTGTCAGGATGGGATGGAGGGTTCTGGTCAGTGTGCGTGTCAGTCGGGCTGGCAGGGTGAACGATGTGAGCAGAAAGTGGGTGAGTGTCTGTGGCTAACCGGCCGCAGTAACGTCTTCATCACATACTCATATTTTATCATGTCAGTTGTGTTGTGTTGACACCTCGGGGGGTTTTATGTTGTATTGTGTGTGTTACAGGATTTATCTTATGGTGCTAGCCTTGCATTTGATCCCGGCCCTCCTCCCCTTCCTCTAAAAGAACACAATAGAAATAAGATGTAGGCCTTTATCGTCTAATCCTGATGTTTATGGCACTGCTCTAGAGACCTTCAGCTGGGCTGTAATAAAATTATCAAATAATAATAATACAGAAAAACATGATCACCGACAAGGTTACGCCGTCCATCCAAGTGGATGTGCTGTCTGACTGAGGCCTCTGTTGGAGTAAAAGGTGTAGGATATATTGAATATAAAACCTTTGTAGAAGTGACTGTGTTAGTTTCGCTCTGTGTCTTCTAGAGTCGCTACCAGAGGAGTGTAAGCGCTGCCATGTGGATGCCGTCTGTCTACCAAACGTAGGCTGTCAGTGTAAAGAGCAGTTTCAGGGAGATGGAATTGACTGCAGCCCAATGCCTCGTGGGTATTTTATTTCATTTAGCTCATAAACTCACTGCTAGCAAATGTTGACTGATCAGGCACAGCTGATAACTGGATTCGTAGTCTGAAGGCCTGGAATGTTCCAAAGGCAGAACAGTGTCTAAAACCACATCCTGATAAGAGACAACCAACACAGACGCTGGTCTACTACATCATATGATCTAATCTACTACATCATATGATCTAATCTACTACATCATATGATCTAATCTACTATGTTATATGATGTAATCTACTACGTTATATGATCTAATCTACTACATAATCTAATCTACTACATCATATAATCTAATCTACTACATCATATAATCTAATCTACTACATCTACTACTACCTTCGGCTGCTCCTGTTAGGGATCACCACAGTGGATCATCCGTCTCCATCTCTTCCTGTCTTCTGCATCTTCCTCTGTCACACCAGCCACCTACATGTCCTCCCTCACCACATCCATAAACCTCCTCTTTGTCCTTCCTCTTCTCCTCTTCCCTGGCAGCTCCATATTCAGCATCCTTCTCCCAGTATACCCAGCATCTCTCCTCCACACATGTCCAAACCATCTCATCTTGCCTCTCTTGCTTTGTCTCCAAACCGTCCAACCTGAGCTGTCCCTCTAATATACTCGTTCCTAATCCTGTCCTTCTTCATCACTCCCAATGAAAATCTTATCATCTTCATCTCTGCCACCTCCAGCTCCTCCTCCTGTCTTTTCATCAGTGCCACTGTCTCCAAACCATACAACATAGCTGTTACATGGTTTGCTATATGATCTAATCTGCTGCATCATATGATCTAATATACTACATTTTATAATCTAATCTACTATGTTATATGATCTAATCTGCTAATATAGCACATCATATAATACTCATCATATAATACTACATCATATATTACTACATCATATAATACACTACATCATATAATCTAATCTACTACATCATATGATTTTATTTACTACGTCATATGATCTAATCTATGACATCATATGATCTAATCTACTACGTCATATGATCTAATGTAGTTCATCATATGATCTAATCTACTACATCATATAATCTAATCTACTACGTCATATGATCTAATCTAGTTCATCATATGATCTAATCTACTACATCATTCATGATCTAATTTACTACATCATATGAGCTAATCTATTACATCATATGATCTACTATGTCATGTTATTTAATCTACTACATCATATGATCTAATCTACTTCATCATATGATCTAATCTACTACGTCATATGATCTAATCTACTACATCATACGATCTAATAGTTCATTATATGATCTAATCTACTACATCATACGATCTAATAGTTCCTTATATGATCTAATTTACTACATCATATGATCTAATCTACTACATCATACGATCTAATAGTTCATTATATGATCTAATCTACTACATCATACGATCTAATAGTTCCTTATATGATCTAATTTACTACATCATATGATCTACTATATTATATAATCTAATCTACTACGTCATATAATGTAATCTACTACATCATGTGATCTCATCTACCACATCATATGAGCCAGTGATGTTGTTAAGGGCGAAGTTCAAACACATACCACTGCACTCATCCAGGCCAAAGCTTGATGCACTTGGGATGTTTTAACTGTTTCAGGTGAGTCGTCAGTCCTGCTGTCAGTGTTTAGCTGCAGGATGTTTCAGATTTAATTTTTATTTATTTATTAATTTATTTCTGATTTTTCCCTTTTTCTCCCAATTTAGTGGCCAATCGATCCCTATTTTAATTCAATCACCCACCCTCGTACTGCATGCATTCGCCAACTGCGTCTCTCCAGCCGGCAGTCTGGAAGGAGACGCCTCCCCACTTTCGTGACAAGGCGACTCCAGGCCGAACCACTGCTTTTTCCCACACACACAGAGACGCATTCATGTGACGAACACAAGCCAACTCCACCCCCCTCCCGAAGACAGCGTTGCCAATTATTGCTGCTTCATCGAGTCCGGCCATAGTCGGCTCTGACGAGACCGGGGCGTGTTTCACATTTTAAACAATATTCAAGCTCATTTATATCAGATGTCCTTAAACAAACGTAAACAGGTGGCTACCAGGGTCCTGAGGATTTAAACTTGCATATAAGCTAGCTCAGTAGCATCTGTGAATCAGTGAGTCACCAGCACCGCTGTACTGCATGAATAGTGCAGAATAGAAAAGGATAGAATATAGTAGAACTTTATTGTCCAACCAAGGCTGGAGACTTGATTTGGGGCCCATCACAGGCAGCAATAAAATCGGTACCAAACGCAGCTCGTTGTGGAAGAGGCGGCTGGTATGATTCACTGCAGCCAGAGCCTTTCCCTACACAGCTGTGCTGTAGAGGTCCACCAGTTTGCTGTCTGATGATGTATTTCCCGGTGGTCTCCAGAGCCTGGCTAACTGGTTTCCACTCACTGATTTCTACCATGAGTATCAATGAGTGTCCTACTGGAGTACAATCAAGCTGCTGAAGTCCAGGCAGTGTAACAGAAGACAAGATAAATAACAGAATAACAGAATGATGGTTGTGAATGCAGCTCCAGACCTGTGTGCGGAATATAACGGTGGTTGCCATGAGAACGCTGACTGTAGTCTAACCCAGTTGGTTGTCAACTGCACCTGCCACAGTGGTTACCATGGAGACGGTTTCTCTTGCGAGCCCATCAACAGGTGGGTGTGGTTTCTCCATCCTTCCTTTTCCCATTTGTTTTTTTTTCCTGCTGTTTTGATGATGATGATGATGCCCTGCCAGCTGTCTGCCCTAATCTGTCTGTCTACCTGTCTGTCTTCCTTCCCGTTTGTTTGTGTCTTTCTAAATCAGGTGTGTAGCGGAGCAAAATGGAGGCTGCAGTGACTTTGCTATCTGCAAGTTCACCGGACCAGTGAGTCCAACTGTCTGTCTTTCGTTTTTTCTACCCGTCTTTCTGTATGTCCGCTTCTTTCTTTATGTCTGTCTGTTTGTCTGTGCTTCTTTTTACCTGTCTGACTGTCTGTCTGTGCATCAGTACTTATTGAACCTGTATGTGTGTGTTGTTAGAATGAGCGTCGGTGTGAGTGCCTACCGGGGTACGTGGGTAATGGAATTCAGTGTCTGGAGAAGGTGGTGCCCCCTGTTGACCGCTGTCTGGAAGGCAATGGCGGCTGCAGTCCCAAGGCTACCTGCAAGGACACGCATTACCATGGTAACAGCTACCACAGCCTTACTACCGTGTTACCATGGTAACAACTTACACTTAACCAGTTCCTTTGAAGTGCCGGGTGACATTAGAGGTGGAGGGGAGCTGCAGTACAGTTGACTGTGTTGTAGTCTGCATGGCCGCGTTAGCGCTACAGTGCTGCTTCGTAGTTGCTAGGTAACTGCTGAGTCTCTGCCAGCTGGTCTTTACAAGGTCACCCAAGTTGCTATGGCAATGTTAAAAAGGACATTCAGGGCGTCCGGGTAGCGTGGCGGTCTATTCCGTTGCCTACCAACACGGGGATCGCCAGTTCGAATCCCCGTGTTACCTCCACTTAGTCGGGCATCCCTACAGACACAATTGGTCGTGTCTGTGGGTGGGAAGCCGGATGTGGGTATGTGTTCTGGTCACTGCACTAGCGCCTCCTCTGGTGAAACTCCTCACTGTCAGGTGAAAAGAAGCGGCTGGTGACTCCACATGTATGGGAGGAGACATGTGGTAGTCTGCAGCCCTCCCCGGATCAGCAGAGGGGGTGGAGCAGAGACCGGGACGGCTCAGAAGAGTGGGGTAATTGGCCAAGTACAATTGGGAGAAAGAGGGAGAGAAAAAAAAGGACATTCAACATCAGTAGTAGAGAAAGAACAACCAGAATAAGAATACACACTAATATCACAGTTGACGACATAAAGTCCAGTAATAAAAAGGTGTTTAACCAGTCAGCTGTGATGAAGAGAAATGTTTAACCAGTCAGCTGTGATGAAGAGAAGTGTTTAACCAGTCGGCTGTGATGAAGAGAAGTGTTTAACCAGTCAGCTGTGATGAAGAGAAGTGTTTAACCAGTCAGCTGTGATGAAGAGAAGTGTTTAACCAGTCAGTTGTGATGAAGAGAAGTGTTTAACCAGTCAGCTGTGATGAAGAGAAATGTTTAACCAGTCAGCTGTGATGAAGAGAAGTGTTTAACCAGTCAGCTGTGATGAAGAGAAGTGTTTAACCAGTCAGCTGTGATGAAGAGAAGTGTTTAACCAGTCAGCTGTGATGAAGAGTAGACCCTGCTGCTCCCCAGTCCAGCAAATGAGCAATGAAACTGCAGTATGGTGAGAGCATCAACTGAGTTACAACATCCTGTGTTGTGCAGCCCTAGCCATAGTGTGTCTGAGGAGAGCGTTGCTTTGCCTCCCCGTTGTGAGCCGGGTTGTGTGAGTGGCCCTGGATTTGCTAACCCTGGTCAAACTGTTTCTAGCCAACACCGCCGGGGTTTTCCACGTCCGTTCTCCGGAGGGGAAGTACAGGATGAACTTGACTGAGGCTGAGAGTGCCTGCAGAGCCCAGGATGCTACCCTAGCCAGCTTCAAACAGCTAGCTGACGCTCAGCAGGTAACAACAGCGCCATCTATATAGAGACACAAGCAGGGGAATATATAATATGTAAATATACTCATAGTACTTTTACTGTGGTGTACATAATACAACATAACATCATTGTTGTGACTGCTCATGTCGCTGCGTGTTTTGCAGTTGGGGATGCATCTGTGTGTTGCTGGCTGGTTGGAGGGGGGTCAGGTAGGCTACCCCACCCGCTTCCCCTCGGTGAATTGTGGAGATAACCACGTGGGTGTGGTCCTGTACAATATGTCTGTCGACAGTAGCAGCACATACGATGCCTACTGCTACAGGCTCAAAGGTACTAAGACAGTCATAGCAGTATGCAGAGGACTGAGGCTGACATCACATTCCACTCTGTTGTTCAGACACGGCAGCTTACAAGTCACACGGCCAAAACACATTTCTGACATAACCTCATTTTAATACCACACTGTGGCTCCACCAGACTCACATCACTTTTAGAAAAAAAACCACTTGCACCTGACTTGTGAGGAATGAAAGCATTATAGTGAACGAGTGCTGTACCAGTATGATGTTTATACCTTGGCAAAATAGTAAATACTGAGTGTTTGGATTCAGGTTCTCGGTTGTTCTGCTGTACAAAAGTAAAGTAAGTAACAGGAACCAGTTGGCAGGAGAGAACATTTCAGCGTGCTCCCCTTCTTACTTATGTTTTTCAGTTTCTCTTGTCATGTTCACGTCACACCATGCTAATTTCCCACCAGTTTTGTGAAGGTACAAGCAGAGTGCCTGAGTGCACACGGGGCATGGGAGCTGAGATCAGTTCCTGGTCCCTCAGAAGGGAGAAGGCGTCAGAGATGAATGTGACTGACAGAACACATTTGGATGGATTATTACTGAATTATTACTGCTCCGTGGACGATGATGTTTGCGGATGACATTGTGATCTGTAGTGAGACTAGGGTGCAGGTGGAGGAGAGCCTGGGGAGGTGGAGGTATGCACTGGAGAGAAGAGGAATGAAAGTCAGTAGGAGCAAGACAGAATAGCTATGTGTGAATGAGAGGGAGGACCGTGGAATGGTGAGGATGCAAGGAGTGGAGGTGATGAAGGTGGATCAGTTTAAATACTTGGGGTCAACTGTCCAAAGTAACGGGGAGTGCAGAAGAGAGGTGGAGAAGAAAGTGCAGGCAGGGTGGAGTGGGTGGAGAAGAGTGTCAGGAGTGATTTGTGACAGAAGGGTACCAGCAAGAGTTAAAGGGAAGGTTTACAAGATGGTAGTGAGACCTGCTATGTTATATGGTTTGGAGACAGTGGCACTGATGAAAAGACAGGAGGAGGAGCTGGAGGTGGCAGAGATGAAGATGATAAGGTTTTCATTGGGAGTGATGAAGAAGGACAGGATTAGGAATGAGAATATTAGAGAGACAGCTCAGGTTGGACGGTTTGGAGACAAAGCAAGAGAGACAAGATGGAGATGGTTTGGACATGTGTGGAGGAGAGATGATGGGTATACTGGGAGAAGGATGCTGAATATGGAGCTGCCTGGAAGAGGAGAAGAGGAAGGCCAAAGAGGAGGTTTATGGATGTGGTGAGGGAGGACATGCAGGTGGCTGGTGTGACAGAGGAAGATGCAGAGGACAGGAAGCGATGGAAACAGATGATCCGCTGTGGCGCCCCCTAACAGGAGCAGCCGAAAGTAGTAGTAGTAGTAGTAGTAGCAGTAGTAGTAGTAGTAGTAGCAGCAGTAGTAGTAGTAGTAGCAGTAGTAGCAGTAGTAGTAGTAGTAGTAGTAGCAGTAGTAGTAGCAGTAGTAGCAGTAGTAGCAGTAGTAGTAGCAGTAGTAGTAGTAGTAGTAGCAGTAGTAGTAAATGTTGCAGAGAAAATGTTGAGATGTGTGGTCATACACGTTTGGGATAAAACCAACTGAAAACTGTAAAGAGACAGAAAGCAAAGCTGTCTACATCCAGTCTGACCAGACTCTCACTGGTTTGGCCCTGAATATTTGTGTCCTGACTCACTCACACTGAGTGTGTTGCCATGGCAAGTCTGTGTGTTGCCTAAGGGCACTTTGACAGAGCATGTCTGTTAACAGTGATTGTGAGGGAACAGAGCCAGAGACCTGCTGGATTAGTACAGTCACCTGTCTGATGTGGCTGGTAATACCTCTCTGAGGACAAACACCCAAAACAAGATTCCAGTGGCCGTCATCAGTTGAGTTGATTTCAGTGCCTTATTGTCCAACATGAGTAATGTGGTTAGCATAACAAAACACACAACCAGGCCAAACCACAATACAGGTACACACATTAATAACACACTAAACACAGAAGACTACAGAACAGAAACAAATGGAGTTGGCTGTATTTGTGTGGATCAGAGAAGGTTACGGTTTACTCCTCTTCATCCCCAATGGGACATAAGGCTGCGATGTGCTTTCTCCACCAGTTAGTCCCTGGTGGCACGTTGTGCCTTTCCTCACA
>NC_079212.1:148437040-148447040 GCF_029633865.1 Lampris incognitus | reverse complement strand
TCATTCTGCCCCCCACCTTGACTACCATGGGGTCTAGAGCTTTCAGTCATTCTGCCCCCCCACCTTGACTACCATGGGGTCTAGAGCCTTCAGTCGTTCTGTCCCCCACCTTGACTACCATGGGGTCTAGAGCCTTCAGTCATTCTGCCCCCCCCACCTTGACTACCATGGGGTCTAGAGCCTTCAGTCATTCTGCCCCCCGCCTTGACTACCATGCAGTCTAGAGCCTTCAGTCATTCTGCCCCCCCACCTTGACTACCATGGGGACTAGAGCCTTCAGTCATTCTGCCCCCCAACCTTGACTACCATGGGGTCTAGAGCTTTCAGTCATTCTGCCCCCCCCCCACCTTGACTACCATGGGGTCTAGAGCTTTCAGTCGTTCTGTCCCCCACCTTGACTACCATGGGGTCTAGAGCCTTCAGTCATTCTGCCCCCCCCCCCCGCCTTGACTACCATGCAGTCTAGAGCCTTCAGTCGTTCTGTCCCCCACCTTGACTACCATGGGGTCTAGAGCCTTCAGTCATTCTGTCCCCCACCTTGACTACCATGGGAACTAGAGCCTTCAGTCATTTTGCCCCCCGCCTTGACTACCATGCAGTCTAGAGCCTTCAGTCGTTCTGTCCCCCACCTTGACTACCATGGGGTCTAGAGCCTTCAGTCATTCTGCCCCCCCCCCACCTTGACTACCATGGGGACTAGAGCCTTCAGTCATTCTGCCCCCCACCTTGACTACCATGGGGTCTAGAGCTTTCAGCCATTCTGCCCCCCCACCTTGACTACCATGGGGTCTAGAGCCTTCAGTCGTTCTGTCCCCCACCTTGACTACCATGGGGTCTAGAGCCTTCAGTCATTCTGCCCCCCCCCACCTTGACTACCATGGGGTCTAGAGCCTTCAGTCATTCTGCCCCCCGCCTTGACTACCATGCAGTCTAGAGCCTTCAGTCATTCTGCCCCCCCCACCTTGACTACCATGGGGACTAGAGCCTTCAGTCATTCTGCCCCCCAACCTTGACTACCATGGGGTCTAGAGCTTTCAGTCATTCTGCCCCCCCCCCACCTTGACTACCATGGGGTCTAGAGCTTTCAGTCGTTCTGTCCCCCACCTTGACTACCATGGGGTCTAGAGCCTTCAGTCATTCTGCCCCCCCCCGCCTTGACTACCATGCAGTCTAGAGCCTTCAGTCGTTCTGTCCCCCACCTTGACTACCATGGGGTCTAGAGCCTTCAGTCATTCTGTCCCCCACCTTGACTACCATGGGAACTAGAGCCTTCAGTCATTTTGCCCCCCACCTTGACTACCATGCAGTCTAGAGCCTTCAGTCGTTCTGTCCCCCACCTTGACTACCATGGGGTCTAGAGCCTTCAGTCATTCTGCACCCCCGCCTTGACTACCATCGGGTCTAGAGCCTTCAGTCATTCTGCCCCCCCCCACCTTGACTACCATGGGGACTAGAGGCTTCAGTCATTCTGCCCCCCCCCACCTTGACTACCATGGGGTCTAGAGCCTTCAGTCATTCTGCCCCCCGCCTTGACTACCATGCAGTCTATAGCCTTCAGTCATTCTGCACCCCCCCCACCTTGACTACCATCGGGTCTAGAGCCTTCAGTCATTCTGCCCCCCCACCTTGACTACCATGGGGACTAGAGCCTTCAGTCATTGGCCCCCCCCCCCACCTTGACTACCATGGGGTCTAGAGCCTTCAGTCGTTCTGTCCCCCACCTTGACTACCATGGGGTCTAGAGCCTTCAGTCATTCTGCACCCCCCCACCTTGACTACCATGGGGTCTAGAGCCTTCAGTCATTCTGCACCCCCCCACCTTGACTACTATGGGGTCTAAAGTCTTCAGTCATTCTGCCCCCCCCCACCTTGACTACCATGGGGACTAGAGCCTTCAGTCATTCTGCCCCCCAACCTTGACTACCATGGGGTCTAGAGCTTTCAGTCATTCTGCCCCCCCCCCCACCTTGACTACCATGGGGTCTAGAGCTTTCAGTCGTTCTGTCCCCCACCTTGACTACCATGGGGTCTAGAGCCTTCAGTCATTCTGCCCCCCCCCCGCCTTGACTACCATGCAGTCTAGAGCCTTCAGTCGTTCTGTCCCCCACCTTGACTACCATGGGGTCTAGAGCCTTCAGTCATTCTGTCCCCCACCTTGACTACCATGGGAACTAGAGCCTTCAGTCATTTTGCCCCCCGCCTTGACTACCATGCAGTCTAGAGCCTTCAGTCATTCTGTCCCCCACCTTGACTACCATGCAGTCTAGAGGCTTCAGTCATTCTGCCCCCCCCCACCTTGACTACCATGGGGTCTAGAGCCTTCAGTCATTCTGCCCCCCGCCTTGACTACCATGCAGTCTATAGCCTTCAGTCATTCTGCACCCCCCCCACCTTGACTACCATCGGGTCTAGAGCCTTCAGTCATTCTGCCCCCCCACCTTGACTACCATGGGGACTAGAGCCTTCAGTCATTGGGCCCCCCCCCCACCTTGACTACCATGGGGTCTAGAGCCTTCAGTCGTTCTGTCCCCCACCTTGACTACCATGGGGTCTAGAGCCTTCAGTCATTCTGCCCCCCCCACCTTGACTACCATGGGGACTAGAGGCTTCAGTCATTCTGCCCCCCCCCCACCTTGACTACCATGGGGTCTAGAGCTTTCAGTCATTCTGCCCCCCGCCTTGACTACCATGCAGTCTATAGCCTTCAGTCATTCTGCACCCCCCCCCCACCTTGACTACCATCGGGTCTAGAGCCTTCAGTCATTCTGCCCCCCCACCTTGACTACCATGGGGACTAGAGCCTTCAGTCATTGGGCCCCCCCCCACCTTGACTACCATGGGGTCTAGAGCCTTCAGTCGTTCTGTCCCCCACCTTGACTACCATGGGGTCTAGAGCCTTCAGTCATTCTGCACCCCCCCACCTTGACTACCATGGGGTCTAGAGCCTTCAGTCGTTCTGTCCCCCACCTTGACTACCATGGGGTCTAGAGCCTTCAGTCATTCTGCCCCCCCCCCACCTTGACTACCATGGGGTCTAGGGCTATCAGTCGTTCTGTACCTCACCTTGACTACCATGGGGTCTAGAGACTTCAGTCATTCTGCCCCCCCACCTTGACTACCATGGAGTTTAGAGCCTTCAGTCATTCTGCCCCCCCCCCCGCCTTGACTACCATGCAGTCTAGAGTCTTCAGTCATTCTGCCCCCCCCCCACCTTGACTACCATGGGGTCTAGAGCCTTCAGTCATTCTGCCCCCCCACCTTGACTACCATGCAGTCTAGAGCCTTCAGTCGTTCTGTCCCCCACCTTGACTACCATGGGGTCTAGAGCCTTCAGTCATTCTGCCCCCCCCCCCACCTTGACTACCATGGGGTCTAGAGCCTTCAGTCATTCTGCCCCCTGCCTTGACTACCATGCAGTCTAGAGCCTTCAGTCGTTATGTCCCCCACCTTGAGTACCATGGGGTCTAGAGCCTTCAGTCATTCTGCCCCCTGCCTATGGAGCTCTCTCCCACAAGACATTCACAACACTGACTCTCTTTCAGACTTCAAATCCCATCTCAAAACCCACCTTTTCAAACTGGCATAGTCAGTCTGATCCACGCTCCACTGAGTTGTGTGCAGATGATGATTGTATACTTATCTGTTGTGTTAACTTTTTATTGTCTACCTGCTTTGTTTTGATGTGATGCTGTCTGACACAGTGCTGCTGGTTTTTTACTGTGTTCTGTAAGGTGTCCTTGAGTGCTCTGAAAGATGCCCACAAATAAAACGTATTATTATTATTATTATTATTATTATTATTATGTGTTCAGACAGAAATCAACCAAATACCAGTTGGAACCAGTATTTAATGCTGCTGACAGGCGCTCACAGACTAAAAAACACTTTTAATTCATAATTATTTGCATTATACAACTACATTATATTTAACGTGTAAGTAGATAGTCATCTCGATATTTGAAGGGGGTGGCGCCCCAGCGCCCTCTACTGGCCAGCCGCCACTGCTGGAGTCCCAGTAAGACTGTTTAATGACCCTGAAAACCTGTTTCTCTAATGTGCTCGTTACGATGAGCGACGGCTCCTGTCGTATCGAAGTCGTATTATTCCAGCTGAGACATTTCTGCATGTCTGTCTGTCTTCGTCTCTCTCCGTCTCTGTCTGTCTAGTTCTTACTGGACTATAGCGCAGTGTCAGCAGATGGCAGAGACTTGGTTGACTTCCTGTCTAACAGGAAGTGTGATGTCATGCTCTTTGTCCCCCATAACACCGGCTTTTCCCCCAACCAGGTACTATGACTGTTATGAATACTACTGGTAGTATTACTGCTATTGATACAGCTGCTGCTACTCCCTCTAGTACTACTGCTACTGCCGCTAGTACTACTGCTAGTTCTACTGCTACTCCCTCTAGTACTGTTGCTACTGCCTCTAGTATTACTGCTACTCCATCCAGTACTACTGCTACTGCCTCTAGTAATACTGCTAGTACTACTGCTACTCCCTCTACTACTACTGCTACTGCCTCTAATACTTCCGCTAGTACTACTGCTACTCCCTCTACTACTACTGCTAGTGCTACTGCTACTCCCTCTAGTACTACTGCTACTGCTTCTGGTACTACCGCTAGTACTACTGCTACTCCCTCTAGTATTACTGCTACTGCTGCTATTACTACTGCTCGTTCTACTGCTACTCCCTCTAGTACTATTGCTACTGCCTCTAGTATTACTGCTACTCCCTCTAGTACTACTGCTCCTGCCTCTAGTACTACCTCTACTCCCTCTAGTACTACTGCTACTGCCTCTAGTACTACTGCTAGAGAAGAGGTTTCACAGGAAAAGGGGAACAATGAAGAAAAAACAAGACACAGGAGTGAATAGAATAGAACAGAATAGTGAATGGAATAGAATAGAATAGAATAGAATAGAATAGAAGATCGTGAGTGCATGCTGTGTCTCATCATGTGTGTTTGTGTCCAGACTCTATCTGGGAGAGATCTTGAGTACCACATCTCTGCCAATCAGAGCACTCGTCTGTACCACGAACTCACACAGCAGGAAGTCATCACCTCCAGACTTGGATACAACCTTACTATTACCCACAATGACGACAACAAGGTTAGTACACACACACACACACACACACACACACACACACACACACACACACACACACACACACACGCCCTGTGATGTCACCATACTTCAGCGTTGATGGGTGA
This sequence comes from Lampris incognitus, assembly GCF_029633865.1. Lineage (NCBI taxonomy): Eukaryota > Metazoa > Chordata > Actinopteri > Lampriformes > Lampridae > Lampris > Lampris incognitus. The sequence goes on along the minus strand of NC_079212.1, from coordinate 148,441,820 downwards.
ACAGACAGACTAACAGTCAGGATAACTGACAGAATAACAGACATGCTAATAGACAGAATAACAGACAGGATAACTGGCAGGATAACAGACAGGATAACTGGCAGGATAACTGACAGGATAACTGGCAGGATAACTGACAATAACAGACAGTATAACTGGCAGAATAACAGACAGGATAACTGACAGGATAACAGACATGCTAATAGACAGAATAACAGGCAGGATAACTGACAATAACAGACAGGATAACTGGCAGGATAACACAGTATAACTGGCAGAATAACTGACAGAATAACAGACAGGATAACTGACAGAATAACAAACATGCTAATAGACAGAATAACAGACAGGATAACTGAAAATAACAGACAGGATAACTGGCAGAATAACAGACAGGATAACTGACAGGATAACAAACATGCTATAGACAGAATAACAGAGAGGATAACTGACAATAACAAACATGCTAATAGACAGGATAACTGACAGAATAACAAACATGCTAATTGACAAAATAACAGACAGGATAACTAGCAGAATAACAGACAGGATAACTGACAGGATAACAAACATGCTAACAGACAGGATAACTGGCAGGATAACTGGCAGAATAACAGACAGGATAACTGGCAGAATAACAGACAGGATAACAGGCAGGATAACACAGTTTAACTGGCAGAATAACACAGTATAACTGGCAGAATAACAGACAGGATAACTGACAATAACAGACAGTATAACTGGCAGAATAACAGACAGGATAACAGACATGCTAATAGACAGAATAACAGGCAGGATAACTGACAATAACAGACAGGATAACTGACAATAACAGACAGGATAACTGGCAGGATAACACAGTATAACTGACAGGATAACTGACAGAATAACAAACATGCTAATAGACAGAATAACAGACAGGATAACTGACAATAACAGACAGGATAACTGGCAGAATAACAGACAGGATAACTGACAGGATAACAGACATGCTAATAGTCAGAATAACAGGCAGGATAACTGACAAAACAGACAGGATAACTGACAATAACAGACAGGATAACTGGCAGGATAACACAGTATAACTGGCAGAATAACTGACAGAATAACAAACATGCTAATAGACAGAATAACAGACAGGATAACTGACAATAACAGACAGGATAACTGGCAGAATAACAGACAGGATAACTGACAGGATAACAAACATGCTATAGACAGAATAACAGACAGGATAACTGGCAGAATAACAGACAGGATAACTGACAGGATAACAAACATGCTATAGACAGAATAACAGACAGGATAACTGGCAGAATAACAGACAGGATAACTGACAGAATAACAAACATGCTAATAGACAGAATAACAGACAGGATAACTGGCAGAATAACAGACAGGATAACTGACAGAATAACACAGTATACCTGGCAGAATAACAGACAGGACAAAAGACAGGATAACAGACAGGATAACTGACAGAATAACAAACATGCTAATAGACAGAATAACAGACAGGATAACTGACAATAACAGACAGGATAACTGGCAGAATAACAGACAGGATAACTGACAAAATAACACAGTATAACTGGCAGAATAACAGACAGGACAAAAGACAGGATAACTGACAGAATAACAAACATGCTAATAGACAGAATAACTGACAATAACAGACAGGATAACTGGCAGAATAACAGACAGGATAACAAACATGCTAATAGACAGAATAACTGACAATAACAGACAGGATAACTGGCAGAATAACAGAGTATAACTGGCAGAATAACAGACAGGATAACTGACAATAACAGACAGGATAACTGGCAGAATAACACAGTATAACTGGCAGAATAACAGACAGGATAACTGACAGAATAACAGACAGGATAACTGGCAGAATAACACAGTATAACTGGCAGAATAACAGACAGGATAACTGGCAGAATAACACAGTATAACTGGCAGAAGAACAGACAGGATAACTGACAATAACAGACAGGATAACAGGCAGAATAACAGACAGGATAACTGGCAGAATAACACAGTATAACTGGCAGAATAACAGAAAGGATAACTGACAATAACAGACAGGATAACTGGCAGAATAACACAGTATAACTGACAGAATAACAGACAGGATAACAGACAGGATAACACAGGATAACTGGCAGAATAACACAGTATAACTGACAGAATAACAGACAGGATAACAGACAGAATAACAGACAGGATAACTGGCAGAATAACACAGTATAACTGACAGAATAACAGACAGGATAACAGACAGGATAACTGGCAGAATAACACAGTATAACTGGCAGAATAACAGAAAGGATAACTGACAATAACAGACAGGATAACTGGCAGAATAACACAGTATAACTGACAGAATAACAGACAGTATAACAGACAGGATAACACAGGATAACTGGCAGAATAACACAGTATAACTGACAGAATAACAGACAGGATAACAGACAGGATAACTGGCAGAATAACACAGAATAACAGACAGAATAACAGACAGGATAACTGGCAGAATAACACAGTATAACTGACAGAATAACAGACAGGATAACAGACAGGATAACTGGCAGAATAACACAGTATAACTGGCAGAATAACAGAAAGGATAACTGGCAGAATAACACAGTATAACTGACAGAATAACAGACAGGATAACACAGGATAACTGGCAGAATAACACAGTATAACTGACAGAATAACAGACAGGATAACTGACAGTTGAATAAAAGCGACGTGCAGGAGGTTCATTCAGACCGTTCAGGGGTGAAGTGTTGATCAGCATTTTATTTACAAGAGAAAACGAAATTGAGGGAAAGAAACCAAATGACCTCAAACGATGTTGCAAATGCAGTTTGTCAGTACTGCGAAAGTGTCAGGAAGTTACTTCACTCGGCCACCATCTTGGAAACACCTGAAGTTGCTGACAAACAAGACTGGACCTTTGTCTCTGACAGTGGGGGTATGAGTGTCTTGAGCTCTGAGACGCGTCATCATGTGTACTTCATTGTTTGGAACACTGGTCAATTGTACACAACACGGCGGTTAACGTTTGTTCTTCAGGACGCCATTTTGGGGCGTCCGGGTAGTGTAGCAGTCTATTCTATTGCCTACCAACACAGGGATCGCCAGTTCAAGTCCCCATGTTACCTCCGGCTTGGTCGGACGTCCCTACAGACACAATTGGCTGTGTCTGTGGGTGGGAAGCTGGATGTGGGTATGTGTCCTTGTCGCTGCACTAGCGCCTCCTCTGGGTCGGTCGGGGCGCCTGTTCAGGGGGGAGGGGGAACTTGGGGGGAATAGCGTGATTCTCCTACGCACCATGTACCCCTGGTGAAACGCCTCACTGTCAGGTGAAAAGAAGCGGCTGGTGACTCCACATGTATGGGAGGAGGCATGTGGTAGTCTGCAGCCCTCCCTGGATCAGCAGAGGGGGTGGAGCAGCGACCGGGATGGCTTGGAAGAGTGGGGTGATTGGCCAAGTACAATCGGGGAGAAAATAAATAAATAAATAAATTTGAAGGAAACTACAGACAGCCTCTGTGATTCCAGCAGAGAGACTATTTTAAAGAAAACCCTCTCAGCATGCTAATATGCTAACAGCTCAGTGTTAGCATGCTGATACTGAGCTGTTAGCTCAGTGTTAGCATGCCAATAGCTCAGTGTTAGCAGACCTACACATTCTCTCTTTAGTTCAATAATGTAACCCAAACAAATCAACATGATCACATGTAGTAGTTGTAGTAGATAGATAGTAGTAGTACATGTAGTAGTAGTAGTAATATTAGTTACGTAGGCAAGTCAGGAAAACAGCCATCGTTTTTGTTATTACTGTTATTTTGATTATTTTTAAATCATTATTATCATTCTCCCTGTCAGGGGTCTAAACTGGTGAACCAGAAGGTTGTGCTGGATTGGGACATTCTTGCCTCCAATGGTATCATCCACGTCATCGAGAGCCCGCTCACAGCACCCCCCCTGACTGTGAGTGACAGTGGTTTGGTCCAAAGCTATAAGTTCTAGAAGAACCACTACTTCCGGCTGCTCCCTGTAGGTGTCGCCACAGCGGATCATCCGTTTCCATCTCTTCCTGTCCTCTGCATCTTCCTCTGTCACACCAGCCACCTGCATGTCCTCCCTCACCACCTCCATAAACCTCCTCTTTGGCCTTCCTCTTCTCCTCTTCCCTGGCAGCTCCATATTCAGCATCCTTCTCCCAGTATACCCAGCATCTCTCCTCCACACATGTCCACACCATCTCAATCTTGTCTCTCTTGCTTTGTCTCCAAACCGTCCAACCTGAGCTGTCCCTCTAATATACTCCTTCCTAATCCTGTCCTTCTTCATCACTCCCAATGAAAATCTTATCATCTTCATCTCAGCCACCTCCAGCTCCACCTCCTGTCTTTTCATCAGTGCCACTGTCTCCAAACCATACAACATAGCTGGTCTCACCACCATCCTGTAAACCTTCCCTTTAACTCTTGCTGGTACCCTTCTGTCACACATCACTCCTGACACTCTTCTCCACCCACTCCACCCTGCCTGCACTCTCTTCTTCACCTCTCTTCTGCACTCCCCATTACTTTGAACAGTTGACCCCAAATATTAAAAGTCATACGTCTTTATCACCTCTACTCCTTGCATCCTCACTATTCCACTGTCCTCCCTCTCATTCACCTCTCACTCTCATTCTAGTTCTAGATTAAGTTCTAGTTCTAGAGCTTACTCTAGAACTAGAATAGGTTGTAGA